>NW_025778248.1:0-77927 GCF_021130785.1 Homalodisca vitripennis
ATACCAAAAGGAGCTGGTATTTTTAGAGTTCTTAATTTGAAAAGTTTCTTCATTAGTCCGACCACAGCGCAGTTAGTAAGAGTAAATGGCAATAGGGATTATTTTAAATACATAGTATTCAGATTATGAAATACAATCGATAAAATTTGGATAACCAGAACAGTTAGGACTTTGCTCACATTATTGATACAGAGAGTACTGCATCTATTCCCAAATTTTCTTCCATTTTATTACCGTTCATACTATTAGTTTTTTATTTTCATTACTCATAACATAACTGGTAATTGTTAGAACATAATATCAATTGTTTTTGTATGTAATGTGGATACAATTTTGAAGATACAAAAAATTCGAATATACCAACACTAAACAAATGCAATATATGTAAACTAAATATAAAACTGACCTTAGTAAAAAAAAAAAAAAAAAAAATAAAATACGTAAACACAAGTTCTCACGTTTACTAAGTAATTAAAAATAAATTAAAACGCCTTGTTATGTGTCTGATTTTAAAGTACGTTATTTTAAGTTAACAAATTCGTGATGAAAAAACCCAAACAATAATATTTAAAACAAACTGTTTAATTGACTGTAACAACATTAAGATGAGTAATAAATTTTCAATTCAAAAATGTAACAAATACTTTGAGAGTTTAAAATAATTTAGCTATGCTTAAAAATAATAAAACATTACAACACATAATTACAACGGATTACAAGAAATGGAACATAATACCAACCAAATCGACAGAATAACAAAAATTTCAGTTACTAACACGACCGTTTTCCCCTTTCCCCCACGGAAACAATTTACTTGGAGTTTTTCATACACCACAACAGCTACTCGTTCTGGTTGTTTTGTTTTTTTTTTTCATAACACAACAAGGCTACTCGTTCTGGGTTGAGTTTGTTTGTTTTCATACACAACAGGCTACTCGTTCTGTTGAGTTGTTTTGGTTTTTCTTACATATTCGTAATGTGTGATAAATCCCCATCCTAAAAAAGAGATTCCAATATTACTAAATAGGGATTTTAAATTATAACATCAAGATATTACTACTTGCCCAACACGCTAAAAGTTTTAAATTACCACACATAATTTTTGAAATTCATAAAAAAAAAATTATTTAGTAATTCTTTAATGGTAATTCATTCCACTTCTAACAACAATTCTTTATGTGCAAAGTATAAAGATCATTTTAGTATTACTTTTCATGGTATTTTATAAAGTGAAATTTAAAATGTAATGCAATTTTGGGATTAAAAAAAATTAAAATAAATGTAAAATAAGGTAATTTAAAAAAATGATTTTAAATAATTAACTATAAATATATTTTGATTGATTATTCAATTTTAATTACGGTATTTCAAAAATTTTTAAATTATAATGTTTATTAGACAAAGTATTTCTGAGTCTCATAGAAAATATTATAGTATTTTTCTTATATTTATATTAAATTCTCATTTTCATTTAGTTAAGTTCGTAAATATTAATAATAGATTTTAAAAAATCTGCTGCGTAGTTTTGAAAACGGGTTTTTTTTCTGGAATAGAATGTTTAAAAATACTACAGGTAAAATTTAAAAACTAAAAACGCATGATTTTTAGTTAGAGTCCGATTACAATAAAGACACCCTAACCAATAAACCTTTATTTTATTTTTATAAATTATTTAATATTTACATGTAAGAAAAAGCCTACATTTTATTTACATTTTGTGTCTCTAAATGTGGAAACTTCTAGTTTAAAAAACCCTATAAAGAGATGGTTTATTGAATTTTTAAATAAACTCAGGGAATGAATGAAATAATATTTTAAAATTTTTTGAAAACTCATAGTAACAAGTGTAATCTGCATTAATCAAAAAATTGGTTCGCGACAAGAGTTAGAAACAAGAAAAAACCCATAAACATTTCATTTTAGACACACTCAGAAAAACTGGGATTGATCTCCAAATAACACTTAAAAAAAGTACATTGTGCATCTCATATATTCTTTTTAAAGAACCTTTTTATCTTTCTTTTCTGCAACATTATACTTCAGGTTTTCAAATTAATATTTTTCCGTTATAATACAGATTGAAAAAAAAGGACAATTTACAATCCGTATTATAAACAAAAACATACTCAATAATCTATTATTTCAAAAAAAACGTGTTGAAAGTGTTGACAGTTACGAAGTGTGACTATGAGATCATTAGTTAGGGGAAACGCTTTTTGAAGAGAAATTCTTCGGTATGGTGGTTGAACGTGGCAATTTCCATGTCTCCCTTTTCCAGTAAATCTATTACCTGGCTTGACAGAAAGCATCTGCAACTAGTTTTGTGAAGTGGGCATAAAGACGTTGGGGAAAGAAAAGAAAACTTTCAATGCATAGTCGTACCAGTTCTTCAAATGGTCAATGGTCTGAATCAGTTCGTCGCTTTTACATCCTGAAGTTTAAAAATTATTTTTCGAATTTTTCAAAACCCAATGTAAAACCGTAAAAAGGTACTGATTTTGAGCAAGTAAAGCAAATTTTTTTTAATACTACTGACTGACGGTCATTAAATAGCTATATTTTGTGACAGTTATTTGTTGGTATAGTTATGGAGTTTATATTTATACTAAATAAATTTTTCAATAGAATTGATTATAGAGAATCAGACAGAACGAACAAGCATAAATTACGAAACAATAAAAAAAAAGTACTTCAACACACACACATGTTCTTGTAATTTAATGATATAATTTTTGTACTTAGTTTAAGAATGATGATTTAGTGCATATCCTGTAATTGGGAAAATCATGGGGTTGCTTATAATTTCAGCAGCGGTAAATATCAGAGAATAGGAATTTAATCGTAATTTTTTGTGGTTGACCCATCACCCACCACCCATCACCACCAAAAAAAATGCGTAGTTCCTACTTTTTTGGAAACAATGGAAACCTATGTACTATGACGTTTAATTGTCTACTATCAATTTGTATCAAGATTTATACGCACGGGGAAATAGCGAAATTGGATCATAGTACCACAAAAAACGATCGATAAAGATACCCGTTTTAAAAGAAGGCTCAACTGTTTTCCTCTGAATAATGCCACTTGTGACGTTTCCGTTGCCAGTGGTAACTAGTGTCACAAATGTATATTAAAATTTAAACGCGTATCGTAAAATTTTTTAATACTAAATAATAGCTTTTTAAAGCACATTTATAAAATTTATTACCTATTGGGGGAAATATTGAACGTGTTTGTCCTGAATCTCGGCGAGACGAACTGAACCGGAGTTAGGAACCGAATGAGGGAAGCAATTTTTGGTACAACGGTAAGTAGAAATTGTGGTTGTAGTAATGTGCTTATGCTTCCACTTTCATGTTTGCCTTAGTTATACTCAGTGTTTGGCTATAAGCTTGTTGTGTTTAAATTCAGTTTGTGGCAACATTTGCCGACAGTGAAGCTGTTCCATCCAAACGGATTAACTTGCTTAAATACACCCTGATCACTTTGTGAAATGTCATGGAGACTCCCAATTTAACGTAGACGTTGATATGATCATGATTGTTTTTATTTACTAATAGTTATTATCAGAATTTTTAGAAATTATTTATTTTATATTAAATTTAGTGTAACCTAAAGCTTTTCCTTAATAAACAAGTAAGAATAATATAAATCACGACATAATAATTTCATGTGTTTTTATCTACGACTAAGCACCTTTTAAAAATTCAGAAAATTTTTCTTTCGTATTAAAAGATAATTGGATTAACGTAAAAAGTGTAAAAATAATTCAAGAACTAAATTTTAAATATGTTTTATCTACCTTGCTAAAATATGCACTTTAATTTATCAGTAATTAAGTTACGATTGTTTAAAAAGAGTCAAATCAAATAATTACATTTTCTAGATAAAAAATACTTTTATACGATTATATAATAATTCATCATGGGGATATAATTTTAAAGGCACTCACTTCCTGTAACGTTTCAAAAAATTGTTTCTAAAAGTAGACTAATTAACGTATACGGGAAATTTTTCCTTGTATAAGTGTACACTTTCAAGATTTTTATTTTATTTTTTTTTTTCGAAACTAAAGAATACGGGCGCGGTGGGGTACGCGACCGGTCGGCGGCCGAATAACACGCTAGTCTTTGCTAGACGTCCTGTGGTCATACAATGTTTCCTCCTCGTAATGATGGAAATACTAATATGTACTGTGGATGATCGAATGGTAGCTTTACATCCTGTCGTCTTTTTGGCGTAATTACATAAGAATCATAGTTTATAGACTTGGTTTATGCATTGTCGTATATTTTATTATCATACTAACAGGTGAAATATGGATATAATGTCTCTCAAATTTTGCAAAATAAAATTTAGTGAAATTAGGAGTTTTCCCATGGGGTTTTCCGAAAAAATAATTGAGGTTAGATTTAGGGTCCAATTTTTTTTATGGTGTTAATTACTCCAATCATATCTATCCCTTCTCTCTCTAGTAGTGAGAAGGAAAAAAAAAAAATTTATAATCAATATCTTTTATTCTTTTTTTCTTTTTTCTTTTCTTTTTTTCCAAAAACTCCAATTATTTTTATTAATCAATTAATTTTTCTTTTTAATTCCTTTTCAACAGGGTTTCCCAAGAACTAGGCTAAATAAACAAATGACTTTTTTTGATATTCGAGTTAGAAAATTGATGAACGTGTGCGAAAAGTTAAATTTTCTGATTATAGAAAGGGAGGCTTTTGTGTGGTTTCTTTGGTTTAGTCGGTTCTTGTTTGTTGTGTCCCCAACATTTTTTTTCCAACTTTAAATACGGAGTAAATAATTATTAATAAGGGGTTTAAAATTTTAAACATGTACCCAAACTACAAATCTTATAAAACTACCGACAACCAAGCATTCTTTAAAAAATTTTAAACCCTCGTAATATTTTGTTTATTTGATAATGTTAGTAGGTTTTTCTTTCAAACCTAAACATTTTAATTCAAAAATGTTCAGCTTATTTGGGGGGATAAGGGACATTGTGAGAAAGAAATAGAATAAAAACAATCATTCGGCGGCGCGATATCGCGGCGGCCGACGGGATCGAATCAGGGCATTTTTTGGTATGCTTCTTTTTATTATTTTAACTTTTTTTTTTATTCAAACCAAAAACAAAGGGAACATTGTTTAAAAAAAGGGATAATAAATTTCCCATGGATATTTTTATAACAGGCGACATTGGTTGTACTTAAAAAAAAAAAAAAAAAAAAAAAAAAAAAAAAAAAATAAAAAAAACAAAATTACAAACCAACACAACAAAAACAAAAACTAACATACAATAACACAGATTAACACACAAAACAACCAAATCGGTTACATAAAACCAAACTTAACCACAAAACACAACAAAACAACACGCGCCAAATGGTGTGAAAAAAGGACAAATGTACATGACTGTGTTCAAAAAAAAAAAACTAAGTTAAAAATGTTTATATATTACTGCTCGAAAAAAAAAACCCGTTGAAATACACAATCCATCGTTCCTTACACTCAAATTATAAATTTATTAAGGATGGGCAAAAAAACGAAAGGAGAAGGTAGAGGGGTCCTTCCTCAAAAATCGAGCATTTCGTCTTCCCCTCTTATTATGTTTATGTGACAAAACTCTATAGAAAAGTCCTCTACTCAACATTAAAAATGGTACATAGGTCACCCTTCCTTGCTGGGCACTTGCAAGGCGAAGAAACCAATTGATTTTGGGGATCAAATGGTCAAAGAAGCATTCTGTTTATTTATGTTTATATGATTTTTGGTTTTTTTTTTTTTTTTTTTTTTTTTTTTTTTTTTTTTTTGTGGTGTTTTTTTTTTTTTTTTTTATATATTCCATATTTTTTTCCATATTTTCCGTATCCTGTCCTTCCGTTGCGAACAAGCGACACCCTTTCGGTTACGAGTTCTGTTGGGTCTTTTTCAATACTCAGTTGCCAATGTATAAACTAAACGTTACCCTAAAAATTTACTAATCACTATAGAAAACCAAACCGGCAATCCAAAATGAAAAACGTTTAAAAAAAATTTCTAATTAATAAATACGGAGTTATCTTGTCAATGTACATTCATTTGTATACTAATATGTATTTGGTACACTTACAAATTCAGTATTTTGTTCATAAATTAAGTAGTTTTCTTTTTTTTTTTTTTTCCATTTCTCCTTCCTCCTGTCAGGATTAGTCTTAAAATAAAACGAGTAAATTGCAAAGTCTAAACACTCAAATGTTTTTTCTCTCGGTTGCATTCTCAGTTTTTCTTTAGTAATTTGTTTATTAAATTATGCTGATTTTCCCCCTTCACATTGTGTTCACATGGTTTACCCATAATATTTTTAATATTTTTTCGCGCTAATAATATAGCTAATTCAAATCGCTATTCTATTCGCTATCACGCTAATCCGTGAAAATTCTCTATCGCTCAGTGAAGCTTAAATGGAGTGATATAATGCCATCATTTGGATTCTTCGGGTGTTGTTCATACATTAAAAATGAAAGCTTCATACATCTCAATTCATACTCAACTTTCATGTCAAAATTTCAAATCCTATAACGTTAAGGCTCGTCGAGTTACAAAAACCGTTGTATAGGACAAAAGATGGCAGATAAACAAACAGTGCGAGGTAGAAAAAAAAAGAAAACGGATATTTGGATACCCAACTCAATCCATTTCCAGCTTCTGTTTCCAACAGCATACTACTCGAATGATAAAGGCTTTGTTCCCTAACAAACTACACTAAACAACTCAACACTTCAATGGAACGACTCACAGGGAATAGCTTTTTTCTTTTTTTTTAATATATATACTTATCAACTATTTTAAAAATAAAAAAAAGTAAATTAATAAAAAACCGTGTGCTACCCCCTTTCAAAAAAGAAAAAAAAAAAAAAACCAGAAAACGGCCACCCCCACCACCCCCGGCGGCCGCCCCCCCCCCCCCACCTAACCCCCTACCCCCACAACACCCCCACCACCCCGTGCTCCCGCAATATAAGTGCACCTAAAAGCAAAACACATTAAAAATTGTCTACCTAAAACCCATAGTAGATTCAGATAAACATCTCTAAAACATAACCATGATTAACAATTGAACTCACCTAGAGTACTTAAAGATATGAAATCGTGATTAATAGGGAGATCTTCATATTCATCACGTACCCATTAAGGGAGTAAGAGAGCGCTGTGGTGCTTAGGGCGGCGTGTAGAGCCGAGGCGAGAATTGCGCAGTAAGTAGAGCGGACAGTAGCGCGGTTAAGCGGGCGGCCATGCCATAAAATCATTAATTCTATGTTTCGCAGTATTAATCCCATATCCAAAAAACCAACAAAACGCGACTGCTGGTAAGACGAAGTGCTATCTAACTGTAGCTTTGCTTCTGATTTAAGAGGGGTGGAATTTTAGTTAAGCAGAGAATAAAATAATTAATTGCCTTCTATCATCAATAATAGTTTATTTTCGCCTTTTCTCTGTTCCTTTTCTTTTTCCCCCTCCCTTCTTTATCCATTCCTTTTTCTGTCCTTTTTCTTCCCTTTTTTCCTCCAACCCTTCCTTCCCTTTTCATTTCCTTTTTCTTTCCCTCCCTCCTTTCCCTGACATTTCCTTTCTTTCCCCTTTTTTTCTTTATGTTCCCACTATCTCATATTCCCCGTCTCCCCTTCCTTATTTCACTACAAGTTTTCCCTTTGCACTTTTTCCCCTTTCCTTTTTCTCTTCTTCCTCTTTTTTTTCCTTGATTCCCCCCTTTCTTTTCTGCAACAACCAATAAAAATTTTTATATTTAAAAATTATTAAAAATAAAAAAAAAAAAAATTTTTTAATAATTTAAACTTAATTACCCGGTCCCCGCCCCAAGTGGAGAACCAAAAACCCCCCCCCCCACGTCAAGAAAAAAAAAAAAAAAAAAAAAAAAAAACACCCCACCCGCCCAACAACCCCCCATCAAAAATAGAACAAAACTACACACCTTTACCCAACCCCCTCACCCCCGCTCCCCCGTGTCACCCTAACCGCTCCACAACCAAACGTACCCCGTACCCACCTACCGCCCCCACCCGTCATACCCTTACCCCACCCATAAAAGGGTGGCCCCCATCGAAGAACACGAACAAAGTCTCCCCCCAACCCCCGCCCCCCATTCCTCCATACGCACTACCCAACAACGAACCCCATAACCGCCCAAACCCTAACCCCCCACCCCCTAACCCTCAAATATAACCCCGACATAAACTCGCACCCCCCCGCCCCCTCCCTCATCCTCCCCACCCACCCCTCACCAGTCCCAGCCTACCACACATTCTACATCCCCCCCTCCCCGCCGCCCCTCAGTAACACCACATCCAAAACCACACGCATCAATCACGCCATGCCCTGGTCCACAACATACCACCTCCCACCCATTCACCCAGGTCACCACCGACATATCATCAACCACCCAAGCAGTTGCACCAACAAATTGGCAACCAGCAACTCAGTCAATCCAACAATCATATGGGCACAGGCAACCATAAAGCGTGATCCATGCAGCACACGCCTCCCCCCAAATAATCCCGACACCAGAAAACAAACAACAACTACCCAAACCAAAACTTGTCAAAACTACACAACAAAAAGCACTTCTTCACAATGGCCCAATATATAGTACAATTACCTCGACAAACGTCCTCTTGGTGATGAGGATGACACCTGGTAGGGGGAGGATGTGGGGCTACCTTACCACCTTACTATCAGGCTAACAATGACAAACCAATGTACGTCGTAGCGGTAAAGAGGACTCCTGTACACTCCTCATACCAACCCCCATGCCACCATTGGCGTGTCGTTTAGTTTTCTGTTTTTTGCTGTGGACTTGTCTTTGGGAGGGGCTTAATCGTGACCACGCCAAAGAACTTGCCCCCCATTTGCAGTCCGCCCCCCACTGCTGCTGTGGCTAACAACAAGCCTATCCACCACCGAAAGATACATCTCAACCATACGCCTCCGCTCACCCACGCCGCCCTGTCCGACGCACTCCCAGTCCCATCACAGACAAAAAACAATCGGATAAAAAATATAATTAAGACCACGCTCCCATCCCTAAGACCGAACATCCAACCCTCTCCAGCTCCCCCCAGGCCAGCCCACACCCCCTCACAAGCTTCCTACCCTACGATCCCTGCGCCCCCGTCCCCCTCCCCCCCCCCCCCCTCCTCTCCCCCCCCCCACCCCCACACACGCCCCCCCCTAGCGGCCCGCCCGCCACCCTGCCCGGCCGCCGCCAAAACCCCTCCTACCATCCCCCCCACCCACCCAGCCCCCCACGCCCCCCCACCCGCACATAAAACAAACAACTCCCCCATATCACGCATACAAACCAATCCCCCTTACCCCGCGCCCCCAACTACCCTCCTCCCCACCCCCCCCCTCTAACCCCCCCTCCTTCTAAAAAATATAACAAAAGTACTATCCCCATTAAGAGATACCACTAACACCCCCTGCCCCGCCATGACGGCCCACGCTCACCCCCCACACCCACCAGTCAAGCTCACCCCCCCTCTACCCCATCCAACTCCGCCCCCGCACACCCCTTCAACCTACCCACCGATCCTATCCCACCCCCTGACCCTAACACCACCACACAACCACACCATACCAAACCCAAATAGAATTTACCACGCCATAATTATCAACCTACCCGGAACCCCCCCCAATACTAAAAACAACATACACCAAAATCCGCAACACGCCCCGTTCTTCCCCGCTCCCATACACCAACCACCCCCCTTCACCCCAAGCCTTATGCCAGACCCCCCCCACCTGGCATCCCCCCTCTCCCACTACCCCCTCCCTACCCGACCCCCGGACGGTTACGTCCCCCCCAACCCGACGCCCTCGTGCACACTCACCCTTCCCCCCACTACACTTCAGAGTTGAGGACTCAACCCGACCCCCTGTGCAATCCTATACCGCCGGCCCCCCCGCCTCGTACTCATCAATACGCAAGCCACTCGCAACGCATTGAAAACTCAATCTTGATCTCGCGCGGCTCGGCCTCGCGCTCTGCGTAGTGTCTCCCTTCCTTCCCTTCTCCACTTCTTCTTCTCCCACCTTGTTCCATAGCTTCCGCTTCACCCCCACCCCATCTCACCCTTCTAAGTGTCTCCTTTCGTGTCCTCCGTCCCTTCCCCCCTTCTCCTTCAGCTTCCTTCTTCGTTAGCTGTCTGTCACCCCATCGCCCTCGCTCCCTCTCCCCTCCCTTCTTGTCTTCTCCCCGTCTCTCACCACATTGGCTATGAAACATGTGAATGCGTAAAGAGTATATGGGTGTGTTCGGCCTACCAAGTGGTCGATCTGCCGCGGACCGCCGATCGTTTTTATTTTGGATCGAGCAAGTAACGTCGGTTGCCATCAATTTTCTCTTCAAAATAATCAGTTGAGTGCTTTACCCCGAGGTCCTCGTTCAAATATTGTTTGGGGATTTTCCAATGCAGTTTCATATTCCTTCCATTGATACCGCATGATTCTGTATATTTGGAGCTGTAATTTGCGCACAATTTTTTTGTATCAAATTCTTCCAGAGACAGTGTTGGCACTCCGATCAGAAGAAGAAGACTTCCGATACTTTCTCTGCTGTGTGACAATTATTCATGAATTTGGCATTGCTGATTGCCAAATGATGAATTTTGGAATCTCTCTTTTCCAAATAAACCATCGATAAAAACCCTTTTCCCTGCATGTTTGCCTACCCATTTTCTACTCACAGAAAGTTTTAATGGGAATATGTATTAAATCTTTTAATTTACCTTTAGGGTTTCACTTCGAGCCGTGTTAGTTTAGTTAAAAAGTTATTAGGACACTGATTGCTCTTCGTGACTCGGCTTATTTGTAGTTGTGAAATTAAATATTTAAATTAATTTAATTACTCTCTTCACGCAATATTCACGAGTAACTATAAAAAAATATTTTCATCTATAATACATGTAACTATTTGAGTTTTCATTAGCAAAATTATGGAAACTGTCAGAACTAGGGATGCGCTGTTTAGTTCTTAAAATTATTCATCTGATTTGTTTCAGTTACTTTGTGGCAAATAATTTTACTCCTCTACATTAGATAAATTACATTTGATGAGTTACTTACGTATAGGACCTCACTTAGAAAAACCGAAGACTTTGACCGCATAAAACCTTTATAAGAATGAAAAGCAGATGGAGGTTTTTAAACCATACAGATTTCACTTGAATTATTGAAAGTAAGTTTCTGAGGAAACATTTAATTTATTGTTGCGGCAATGTTGTGCAATTTTTGTTTAACGAGTGTATTTTGTTTAAGGTTTGTTTATTGGTTTTAATAGTGGATGGTTTGAAATGATAATACTTTGCGGGACATTTGCCATCGAAATATGTAACAAAAATAGAAGACTAAGTTTCTACGGTTTGAATTTAACCTCTTCTTCAGATGAAAACTAAGGCTTGGTTAACATTACACAACATTAGTCACATAAAACCTGATCACTAACCATGTGACTCTACAGGCGCACAGAACAACATAACATAAGTAAACAAACATTGGGCTCTTCTATTGCACATTTTTGTAAGATAAAAGTGTATAACAAAATATATATACCAATACAAAACCATTGGTCATTCATGGGAAAAATACATAAACAAAGATAAGTCATTTGTAACATGGTTCTTTCCTCCAAGATAAGATTTCATCCACTCAGAATTTTCACCAAAACCATAGAATCTTAGCCAATAAGATCTTGTGGACTTATGGGGACCAAAAGTCCTGAGAATAAGCCATCATTATATTTTCCGCTGTCTTTAGTGTCAATGAAATCACAGTATAGATTCATCAGAGCAGTACATAATTTTGAAAGAAATCCGTCAACGCATAAACGAAAACACGATCATTTTAAAGGTAACGATTGCACAAGCCAGGAGCAACAAACCATGTCAAAATAGCTTATTCCTCTCAACTGACAAAAATTGTTTCCGGCTTGTACGAACAAGCATTTAAAGTGTCGTGCTCGCTTATACGTTGACGAATTTCGTTCGAAAAATCTACCGCTGTAATCATAATAAAAAATTGCAGGATAGTTCCACCATTGTCGTTTTTTTATAACTGGTTAAAATGACTAATACATCTCAGGTTTTTTTTTGTTAATATTGAAGCAAACTACACGACTGTTTGTTTGTTGTTTTTCTTTTATTTATCGATACCTATGTTTGGCATCTGTTTCCATTTCTACTTCTAGAGTTTATTAAAAATTGAAACAAAACTGCGGCTAGCACTTAAACGAATTATTTTCTCCTCCTTTGTTTACAGGACATTTTTTTGTTTGAAAATAATGAGTAATTATTCAAAGAAGTTTGTGCAACCCTTTCCTGAATAATCTGTAGCCTATTTATCGCACAATAGCTTTTTAAATAGTTTATAAAAAAATGATAGCTTTATTCTTCATTCTCTTAATGTTAGAGATGTGTATGATATTTTCTTACATTTTAATTTTGAATGTAGACATTTTTTGTGTGACACTGAAGAGAGTAGCTTCTTAATTTAAATGCGTACATTGTAATGGTTTACAATAATTGAGAGCTAATATCTGACGGTATTTGATAATAAATAATGAATAAGGGTGCGTTCAACAAAGAAAGCTGGTTATAAGTACTTATTTTCAGCGCTTGCTCCAAGCGCTTGAGAATTTTGTTGTGTGTACACAACAAACGCTTGCATTTCAAGCTTAATGTTTTTTTCAGCTCTCGTTGAGACGATGTCTTCATCAAGTGATGAAGATTTATTTTTAACTTGAAAAGGTCGAATTAAAAATTCATAGAAGGAAAGTCAGTGTTCATGCAATTAATCGGCGGAAGAGGTAGTTTGGGGAATACCACCATCTATCTTCCTCAATTGAAAAAGCCACTTTCCTCACGCCGGTTGGAGCTTGCAAGCGCTTGCAGGCCAACTTGAAATTCGACCTTTTCAAGAAAAAATAACTTTTCATTTTGTACACATAAGATAATTCTCAAGCGCTTGGAGCAAGCGCTGAAAATAAGTACTTGTAATCATATTTCTGTGTGAACGCACCCTAAGTTATATACGTGGGTACTTTATCTCTTATAAATATTTATTGTAGTATAATTGTGTCAGTGAAAAGAATTGATTCAGAGAACCGAAATTGTTTCTGACTGCGGCAGACTATGACGGGTATCGAGTTGAAGTAAATGGAGCATAACGGGCTGCTAACTTTCAGTTCACTTGTTTGTCTCAATGTGGAATGGATCGCGGATTGATACCAGGCCTCGTGTAACAGCTTCCTCTTTTGAATACATGTAACCCATTCGGTTTCAATAAGTTCAAATTCCAGGAAATATCCTTTTAAATCCTTATTAGGATTCTTTCTATGAATTGCTTAAAGTAATTACTGGGGATGTTAACATTAAACGTCAATATTAAATTTGCTGATAGTTGTGATCAAGTAAAACTTTTACCTCAGTAATTGCGTTTGTTGGTTGTCTAAAATCTTCCTACTAGAAAAAAACATTACTGGTGATAAATTTTGTACACTTTAATAATAATATTTAAAAAAGCGTTTATAAACGAGATTATGTTTGAATACATCATGTAGTTTCTGAAGTGATTTTGTGAGTTTGGTAAAATTCAAAAGGTAAAATAACTCCACTCCCAAAATAGAGAGGTAACTATCTCAACTTCTTCCAGTCCAGATCGATTTAAAAAACATAGCATTAATTTAATGAAATGTAGATAAATTGACCAATGTTTGCTCAGAGGAGTGGATTGGGTCTAATAGACGCATAGGGGAAGCATGACAAACCATCAAGGTTGGAAACTGAATGGATACACTTGAAACGCCTCACTGAATTATGGTCGGGGCCCATTACGTACTTAGTACAAAAATCACTTACTTTTGCTAAACATGAAATGTATAATTAAAAATTTCTATGATTTAGGGTTAGATTTATATTACATTAAGACAAGTATGCTTGTTCCTATTTACGGTATACTTTGATTAGTCCGAAATGGATGATCGTGGAGGTTTATTTTTGTAAAATAAATTAAAATGGTGTACTGTATGTCAGTAAAATTTGGTATTGTACCGTATTTAACTATTTCTATGGCTTCAAATGAAAGTCCACAAATTTCTCTACAGCATGCCATTATATTTTTCATAAATAGTTTCCAACAATTTCAGTATTGTTGATTTTTTTTTGTGGGTATACGCGATTTTTGTGGATATCAGTTAACATTCACTGACACCCATATACCATTTTCTTTGGCTTTCTACGCTAATTTCACGCAACATCATCATTTATGTTTTCTTCAATAAACACATTACACTTCCCGATGGATTTCTGTTGCACTAGTACTTCCTGCCTTTCAGGAAACAAAAATACACCTTAATTTACATTTGGCAGGAGAACCTTTTAAAGTCGCCCATGTTTATGCGACTGTAGTTCAGCGCAAACTACTTGACCACGACAATCACAATAATTGTACCCAGGAAGATGCCCGATTGACTCACTACGCACACCGTAGATTTGCCACGTGCCTGGCCGTCACGGCGTGATGAGATCGGAGGTTAAAATTAATGGCCCTTCCATATATTTTTTTTATCATTTATACATAATACAACCAATTAATTCACACCTATTTATAAAGAAATATAAAATTTTTTGTGGTTGGAGGTCTTGATACACTGTGTATAAATTTTACAATAGTTAGCAATAATATTGTATTAAAACTGTTAAGAATTGTCTAAGGGAATAAACAATCTGACGAAGATAAAGTTTGGAGGCATATTTTCCGCATATAAACATTTGAATCGTTGGTACGCGGGAGAGAAAGCATGATATCTACTCTGCCCCGCATTAACAAATTTGCTTTTTATTATCTAAAAAAAACTAAAAGAATCATTTTAGTTTTAAATATTTTAATGCATTAATATGCAGTCTCCAAGGTAATAAAGAAGATACCAGCGATGCGGAGAAAGACGTGCTTGACGACGTGTTTTACAGGATACGGACAAAAGTTATCAGTTAATTGAGAGCGGACAAGCGCTGTTTTCCAGTAACGTCACATCCTTTAGGCGACATTCTCGTAGCTTACTACGCTAAATTTATTATGTAGGCGATTTAGCAGTTCCACTTTTTATTATACTCAACATCTACTGTGATAGTGAGTAACTTACGCAACATTTCTATTAGCAAATGCGATATTCAATATCAACGTTTGACGTCAGCATACGTAGCGAAAATTCAACATTAATTACAGTGTTTAGTATCTCGGAATAGAGTATTATTATAAAAATTATTTTAGAATATAAGATGTTTCTTTAAAATAAATAAAATATGAAGTTATATATATATATATATATATATATATATATATATATATATAATTTCAATAAACATTGAATCGCAAAAATTACTTGCTCCGCCGGGAGTCGAAACCCGGATCTCTCACTTGCCGGGTGAATGTGCTACCATTACACCACAGAGCGCTTACTTTTTCCGAGTTTCAATTATTTTGTATTTGGCCGGTATCTGTCACATATGCGTTTAAATAAGCAAACTAACATATGATCGGAAGACCAAATACCTGTCAAACGACTTTTATTTACATTCAATTGTATAAATGGCAATTGCGCTTATTTAATTTCAATAAACATTGAATCGCAAAAATTACTTGCTTCCGCCGGGAGTCGAACCCGGATCTCTCACTTGCCGGGTGAATGTGCTACCATTACACCACAGAGCGCTTACTTTTTCCGATTTCAATTATTTTGTATTTGGCGTATCTGTCACATATGCGTTTAAATAAGCAAACTAACATATTGATCGGAAGACCAAATACCTGTCAAACGACTTTTTATTTACATTAAATTGTATAAATGGCAATTGCCTTATTTAATTTCAATAAACATTGAATCGCAAAAATTACTTGCTCCGCCGGGAGTCGAACCCGGATCTCTCAATTGCCGGGTGAATGTGCTACCCATTACACCACAGAGCGCTTACTTTTTCCGATTCAATTATTTTGTATTTGGCCGTATCTGTCACATATGCGTTTAAATAAGCAAAACTAACATATGATCGGAAGACCAAATACCTGTCAAACGACTTTTATTTACCATTAAATTGTATAAATGGCAATTGCCTTATTTTAATTTCAATAAACATTGAATCGCAAAAATTACTTGCTCCGCCGGGAGTCGAAACCCGGATCTCTCACTTGCCGGGTGAAATGTGCTACCATTACACCACAGAGCGCTTAACTTTTTGGTCTTCCGATCATATGTTAGTTTGCTTATTTAAACGCATATGTGACAAGATACGGCCGCAAAATACAAAATAATTGAATCGGAAAAAGTAAGCGCTCTGTGGTGTAATGGTAGCACATTCACCCGGGCAAGTGAGAGATCCGGGTTTCGACTCCCGGCGGAGCAAGTAATTTTTGCGATTCAATGTTTATTGAAATTAAATAAGGCAATTGCCATTTATACAATTTAATGTAAATAAAAGTCGTTTGACAGGTATTTGGTCTTCCAATCATATGTTAGTTTGCTTAATTTAAACGCAATATGTGACAGATACGGCCAAATACAAAAATAATTTGAATCGGAAAAAAAGTAAGCGCTCTGTGGTGTAATGGTAGCACATTCACCCGGCAAGTGAGAGATCGGGTTCGACTCCGGCGGAGCAAGTAATTTTTGCGATTCAATGTTTATTGAAATTAAATAAGGCAATGCCATTTATACAATTTAATGTAAATAAAAGTCGTTTTGACAGGTATTTGGTCTTCCGATCATATGTTTAGTTTGCTTATTTTAAACGCATATATGTGACAGATACGGCCAAATACAAAATAAAATACATATATATATACACACACAAATACCACTCACTGTCGTAATCAGCATGACTAAGAAATACCTGTATATAAAAACCTATAGACATATATTAGTTCCATAAGTGGCAGAACGTTAGCTATTCGATTTATTGTGTATTGATAAGAGTTTATCCCATTATTTTAAGGTAAACCAATCCAAGGATATACTCAAGTTTCAACTAATTCCTTGGAGAGATGAAACTTTATAATTAGACTAAAAACATTTATCTTTATGATAGTATGTCATTCTCATTAATGACACTTTAACTTCAGTGTAGCAGTCTACTGTTTTTGTACATTTTCGTGGTAGATGATGATCAATTGAGTTTTTGTAAAATATTTGTTTCATAAACTTTATTTTTTCCTATTTATAACCTCAGTGAAACGGATACTCAGTAACTTTACGTTGTTTAAAAACTAACATGAACATACATCTATGTCGTATGCAGTACATGCAATATATAGTAAAAATAACATTTGTTTTCGTTCTAGATTGTGAGCATAATTTAGTGTCACCATAGATAAATGTGCAAAACTCTTTCCTCCAACAGGGGTCTTTCCGTAAATCTCGTCGTAAAAATTACTATGGACGTAATACTATTTTTCAGTGAGTTGTACATAAAAGAATAACTTTTCTTTTCGCTCGTGTTGTAAATTTCAAAACAGAATGTGTACAAAAAATTATTTATTTTTATACAGATTTACAGGGCAGTTCATAAATGTACTCATAGATATTCCTTTAAATACATTTTTGAAGGTAACTGTTCTGATAATTAAAATTGTTGTTTTAATAATATCATGGTAAATTGTACTTCATAAATTCGTGCACGGCAAAAAAATCTAGTACTAGTACATTATCAGTTTTGATATTATTTAAAATGTCTCAGAGCAATGTCGTTTCGCATTCTACCAAATCTTGATTTTGCTAGTCAGGACACAATACCTTATATTTATTAATATATTAAAACATTTGATCGATTCTTGCTAATTTATTTCCATAATAGTAAATTGCCATTTGGAAAAGTTAAGTTTTACCGCCAATAAAATGTCACAATGAAGTTAGTTTAGTTACATGAAACCGCTGTAAAAATCCATCAACGATAAATCACTAGTTGAGTTAGCGCCAGTACTTTACTGATGATCTATTTCACCCCGGGGGATGGAAACAAGGATAAAGTAGGTCGGTTTTGCCTGGCGTCTCTTGTCTGAATTTGTAGCCTACTACTTCTCTCGTGGTTACGTGAGGTATACGTGATGTAATTCTAGTTTTTTGAAACATGGCATATTCGACGGAAGATTACTTTTCATGAAACTTTTTAATTTTCACCATCTAAATTTTTCCACCCTCATAAATGACACATTAACATATGTAGACTGGATTACTGTAGATTCCAAATCGATTTGGGACAGCATATAGCGCCATACGATATGACGCTGTGGGCTATGTTCAGTCTAGTTTAGAGACAAGCACGGATTGTTTATTTTTGTACAAAGTTATTTGCTTGATTGACTGCCTAGTATACTACACACATATATATGCAGTTGATTTGCAGCTGCATTACTCATACTCGCGTGAACTACTAAGTGTGTGATGTCTGGAGCAATTGCTTTAACTAAAAATGAAGTAACTAAACGGGAGGCGCTAAAAAAATTAAATTATTTCATCCCATGTGTCCATTAAAAATAATGTCAATGAAACGTTTCCAAAACATGCGCTTGTATCCTTTAACTAATGGAAAGATCCGACTCTACTTGTTCCAAAAATTTTGGCATTGAGGCACGCATAAAAGTCCCCATGGCTGTACCTTTTTGTTGTAGATAAAATGTATCTGAAAAAAAAACCGAAGCAATTTATTGTAAGCACAACATGAATTATTTTTGTAATAAATGAAGTACTGAGTTATGTGACAATTTTTTATAAAGATAGTGTGTTTGATTCCTTCATCGTGCTCTCTGTTTGTGATAAAGGTATGACACCAATAGTGACCAATATTGGATCCTTAAGATGAGGTTTGGGTGCAATTCTATTTTTAACAAAGAAGTACTGAGAATTTTTATTGCAGATTTTGGACTAATTCTTGTAACTAGTTAGCCACATATGCGGAAATCCTTTTGTATAGGTGATGAAGAAGAGGATAATATTGGACGTCCTGGTGGGGGTATAATTTTCTTAGCATATTTTACTGGCGTACTTGCATATTGTGATATACATTTTATAAATTGTTATTAAAATAATAATTTGTTTGATTATGATAGAGAGCATAAGCTGTGCAGCTTAGAAGATTTACACAGTAAATTAACTGTGCAGGTGTCACGTGTTCTAAGAATACTCAGTGAGGACAGAGAGTTCTTGAAACATTAAAGTAGGTATAGTTTAACCGCAATGTTCTGCTCACTGTACATTCAAGTTATGTGACTGCAATATCTTCTCATGGACTGGATATTTCCCTTGGGATCTTATGTTCCCGCTATTATTTTATTCCTTTAAAAAGTATTGTGTGTTAGATATTTTAATAATTTAACCGCAATGTTCTGCTCACTGCACATTCAAGTTATGTGATTACAATATCATCTCATAGACCGGACATTTCCCTTGGGATTATACGTTCCCGCTATTATTTTATTCCCTTAAAAGGTATTTGGGTTAGATATTTTAATAATCTAACCACAATGTTCTGCTCACTACACATTCAAGTTATGTGATTACAATATCATCTCATAGACTGGATACTTCCCTTGGGATCATACGTTCCCGCTATTATTTGTATTCCTTTAAAAAGTATTGTGTGTTAGATATTTTAATAATCTAACCACAATGTCCTGCTCACTGCATATTCAAGTTATGTGATTACAATATCATCTCATAGACTGGATACTTCCCTTGGGATCATACGTTCCCGCTATTATTGTATTACTTTAAAACGGATTGTGTGTTAGATATTTTAATAAACAATGTGGTACAATGAAAAGTAATGATAATTCACTAAGTAAGGGTGTTATACAATGTTCAGTACTAAAGGTATTAATGTCACTCTGTGTGAAGTGTTACACTGTCTGATGTTGATTGGGCCAATCAGCGCTACACAACGTCGGACACAGTTTAACTGGTAGTTCTATTACACGAGTAGTTCTACACGGAACTGCAGTAACTACATCTATACATAAAAAGAGATGTTCTGTCTAACTAACTAAGTCATAAACGCAAGGCAAAAACCATGAAAGATATACTTGAAAATTGGTAAATAGGTTTACAATGAGCCCTAGGGTCGCACTAAGACACCCTACTTGCCTCAAAAGTAGCGAAAGTTTCCATAAGAAATTTATTGCAGAAATTACACGTTATTAATTAATTGTTTGAAAGCACCTGTTTTAAATATAACAAACTATTCAATGTAAACATTATAAAATGACAGCACAATGTGTTTAAGTAATTTGACTACAGTTTTCAGTTTTTTTATATTTATCGTCTTGATTGCATAGAATGAGTGAGCTTTGATATTAAAAAATGTCTTATTTTAACCTTTTTAGAAATCGCTGATGACAGAGAATATCGAGATAAGAAAATTGTACGTTTTATTAAAAATATAAATTTATCTATACATTTTAGCAAATATAAATTATGGAATGATTTAATTAGTAGTGTGATGTAGATATTACTATCCGATTTTCAATACAGATTTAAAGACCTTCAGAAATACCAACATACAGAAGAATGTTCCCTTGAAGGATGTATATCTTCTTAATTGAGGAAACAAAGTAAACTCAACTGTGGTTCAAGAAATATCTTAGACTGAAGGAAATTACAATGGTTGAAAGTAAATGGTTTGTGTATCCGTTAATAGGCTTCTCAGACCTGTGGGTATATACATATTTTATTGATCGGATAAACGATGCTAAATCAACTATGGCACTAGAAGTACGTTAGACCGAATGAAACTACAATGGCCAATAAGTATACACTTTTTACACAATTTTATTGATTGTCTAGAAAGGCAAACTCAAACTTGGCGCGGTAAATACATTTATTTCGAACAAGAAGTGATCAAACACGTACAAAAGTAAAATAAGAACAGTAAGCAATTGTTTTAAACATATGAAGCTGTTAACCATGAACACTGACACAATATGTAGGCTACTTACAATTTTAATAAAGTACTTAAATTTTTACTGAAATCGATTTATTCAATTGATGGTATGCTAGAGAGAAATTAGAGTTATTTCTCAAGTCCTTATAAAAAATCGTTTAACTCCAGAAGTTAGGGATCCTAAAACACTGCTCTTTAATCTCACATCTAAGTTGGCTCAGGATGTTGGTATATAGTTAATTATGAAAATATTTAGTATTCCTAAATATTAACTAATTACTAACTAGGACAAAATTACAAAATAAGTTAGTATTTGTCAATATCCAGTCAATGAAAATATAATAACTGATAGAACTCTGATTTTTCTTTCCGCTTTTGGTAAGAACATAAGCGAATGTGCAAATGGTTTTTACAGGACTGGACCTAATACCGAGAGCTGTTAGGTAAATAAAGTAAATTGCTTATTTAAATAGCCTGTTGTATTTCAGTGTCAACTCCATAAAATTTAACATACTTTGCTTACAAATGTATTTATTCTGTAATTTTTATCACTGCCATCAATGTTACCCTTAAGAATAATATGAAAGTTTTTGCTAACGCTCATCCAAATCCCATGGAGTGACATGCATCATTATCGAACTTGATTTTTCTGATTTAGAAATGAAACACCATACACCATTTTAAATCTATAGGGTCATTTTAAAGATAAAAACTACCCTTTTTTCTGTGGATAGACAGACAGAAAAAAATTTTTTTCCAGTCCCTCGAGTTATAGGCTTTTACTAACGCTCATCCAATTAGACGCATGTTCAAGTTATGTTTAAATCCTTTACAAAATTATCCAGTATACCGCGTTCAATGTAATTTTTGAAGACATTTACCATCTTATTACACTTACGGCTTAGAACTCCACCCTCTCGAGAAACCTATAATTTACCATTCATTTAATCGTAATATTTTAATGTTTGTTACATGCTTGTTAATGTGTAGTTCATATTTAAAAGTGATCTGAATATATTTAAAAAGAAAATAGAATTTAAGTTATTTTTGTTATTTCATTATAGGTAACACTTTTCTTGGAGAAATCTATGGTAAGATTGTTTTATTTTAACGCATTTCGTTAATTTAAGGATTAGGAAACAACAATTAATACGATAACAAGTTATGAGCTCAAGTAAAATTGCTTAGACGGATTTCTCACTTAGTTACATGTATTTTGGTGAACTTCAAATCTAATTTAAATCTACGAATTAAGAAAAATATTATTAATTGCACACCCTGTATGAGGCGAGGTTTGGGGAACATAAAGCTCATCATCAGTAGGGAAATTTTATCAATCAAATGTTAGAATTATATAAAGTATTTCAAATATGTTACCATTTTGCCAACGAAATGTATTATGAAATTCAATATTATATCGGGTTATTTAACGTAAAATAAATATATTTATTTTTAGTAGTAATCCAAGTATTAGTATTATGCATTTAACGAAGCATGATTTACTAATTCTGGAAATTTTTCATTCCTGCCTGTTTGTCTCTCCGTCCTCCAGATATCTCTAGAACTTACTGACCTATCGACTTTAAATTTTGGATAAAACTTCTTTTCGGAAGTTTCTTAACGCAGGCTGATATAATCTTTTGTCTGTGTGGAGAGTTAAAAATATGCCTGTTCATCTATCATCTTAGAATAAGCTACAAATATTGCATCGTTTGGCATACTCCAACTTCTCCTTTAATAGACTAAATATTAAAATGGTTTATAACAGAAAACGTTCTAAAAATAATATCAATATTTTTTTCCAGTTGGAGTATAAAGAAATTCAATACAAACTCAATCAATTACATCGTTTTCGTTAAATAAGCTCACTGAAAGAAATAACTCCTTGTATAGAAATTTGTTAAAAATTAAAGTTGTAAAAAAAATAGCTTGGTAAAAAGGAGAAGAGGGGTTCTAAGTAAACATGGAAAAGAACGGAAAGCGTCTGGCAATTCTGAACTAACTAAAATATACGATGGATAAACTTGAACGGCGCCGATCCAGTAAGGCAAGATTATTGGAGATTTGGCGTGATTGCCGCGTTTAGTTGCCATTTCGTTCAGCCAAACTGAGTGTTTATGCTGGAGAATATTCCTAATGGTATAATGAACCAATTATAATCTCATAATTTTTATGGAACCATACTATATGTAAGATATTTACAAATTATATTGACGTATTTCATTGTTAGAGTGAAAATGTAAAATTTTCATTGCCTGATAAGAGTGCGATAAATGGTTAGAAAGAGAATACTTTGAAACATACAACGAAAATTGTCATTACGACGATCAGTTCTTGTTTCCTGCCCACTAAATAGAAGCGATGTCGACGAAGTAGGCCAATCTGCTCCTATTCTTCTTGTAAACGCAATATAAGTAGGTTTAGATTAGGTTATCATAAATATGTTAATATATACCAAATTTGTAGATAACCTTTACGAGCACTCTCGAGACCTGAGCTTGAATTTGGGAATCTCCAGAGATATTTTTTTTCACTATAAGACCGGATAAAACCCGGTCTCAGATCACATCCCCGTTCATACAAAATTTCTGACTTCAGTTCACATTGGACGATCTACCATGTTACCTGAGGACGGGAAGGTGCCCGATTGGAAATGCCCCTGGCCATCAGTGTGGGCTTCGGTGGCACCTGAGATATCATCCACATTCAAACTCAGATCAAATGGGAGCTAATAAACGTACTTTTAATTTTTATATTTATAATACGTACGTATATATAGCCAAATAACAAATAGTAGATAAGGACAGAGCGGTCCCCTTTTCGCCGACATCGCTTTCCTTTCGGGAATCAGGAATTGGTAAGTCAAATACAATTTGTTCTTTGTAATAATGTAACTGTTTTGGTCCCACAAAAAAACAATATTCCATAAATAGTGGCCTCCGGATTATACCAAACCAATGTGGCATTAGGTTTATTGTAGGTTATACGAGGTGCAAGTATTATCCCAATCCCACTGGTCTAGTAGTGCAAGATTCGAAATGATACTTGCTGCGAATGTTTAACCTAAAAAGAAATGACCAAAGTAAGGGCAAAATGTAAGGTTCATTTATATTTCAGGTTGCCTAAGTGGTTGTATGTATGACAATGACAACTTAAGCCACATAAAAGGCTGCACCAGTGACCGGAAATACTACATTACTGTGATTTTACAGCGTCACTTTTTAAATTATGATACCATTCATCCTGCCACGAATAATCCACAGTCCAAGATCATTAGTTTTACTTTGTTGTATAAATGTTTAAACTATAAAGCGCTAAAACTATTATACAAGATGTATGTTTTTCCTGTTTTGAGGGAATAAACAAGAACAAAATTCCGAAGCTGCATTTGGTCTGAAAAAATTGTCTTCCTAGTTTTGTTTTTTACCTACAACTTGAATTAATATCTTCTGAAAATGTAAAATTGATAGTGTATACAGACTCGCACACGCACGCGTGTGGGCTTGCAAAAAAATAATTACAGAACTCATCTAGAGACTAGGGTCATAAACTTCCGGCTTGGGTGTTACTCAAGGAGAACAGTTACAGCTCACATTCCCTATGGGACTATGGTGAATATTCAGGGTGGATCACAAAGGCTACTAGGGTTATGAGTCCAGTAGCATCGATGTTTAAATCGTGCCAAATTCTGCAATTGGTAGGTTAATATATCCAACTGCTCGTAAATTACTCAGATTACTTAATACTTTGGCTTTTTTCTAACTTTCGCTTCTTGAGACGTAGGGAATTACATAAAATATTTTGTGATGGTGAATTTTTAAGAGATGTTGGCTGGAACTTTTTATACACTCTAATTGGTCTAATCGTATTTAAAACTTAATGATATAATATAACCAAAGCATATGTATAATTGCCATCTTTATGTTGTGTTTGACAAAGAATGAATATCACACCTAATTTTAATGTGATTTATTACATTTTGTCTGTGATAAATGTATTAATTTTCCAAAAAAAAAAACATTTAAAAATATGCATTTCAGATTTTGTTATTTTTTCTTATAGTTTATGTTTATGTCTTATAGTACAATGTTTTAGTTTATTGTTATTATTGTGTACGTAGCTTCATAAAGGGGACGTTATCTTGAAACGAAATTGTGTGTTTCAGTATCACTGAATATTTTCTGGTAATTTCGCGAAATCATAATCTGCGTTATCTTCCTATCTCACTGCTGAAGTTAGAATTCTATATTATCTCGTACATTTAAAGTTACAAACTTACGTAGCGTAATACTCCAGAGATAATTTATGGTTACTGGAAGAAACTATTATAAAATGTACTCCTCTGTCTGCATGTTCTATACAATCTCTGTAAGACTTCCAATAACCTGGAGGCATTATCAGGATCTGTGACAGGTGAAAAGGGGTTTTTAATAATTAAATTGGTCTTTGCCAATTTAATTATGGAAATTATGTATAAGCCGTGGTGATTAAAATAAAGCTTTTTAAACTACCCTATATAAATGTTGGTGTGCAAAGTTTGTGAATGAGCGGTGTTAATCTGATAAAAGAGAAGATGGATTTATTTTCGTTTTGAGTTGAAAGCATTTTCTTTGAAATTACATTCAGTTAAGTACACTACATTTATAACATAAACATATTTAAGGAGATAGCAGTATAAACTGCGACAGTAAATATATAAGGTTTTAATACTTTACAAGATTGTTTGCATATGATGTAATACATATAATAAAATACAAATAAATAAAATTGTTGGTTTAAGTCTAGTTCACCTTCCTATTAGTGCACCGTCTAGAATCTCATGTGCTTTTTGATCAATTGTGCACCAGAGAAGACAATGAGAATATATCTTCACCTAGAATGCACTTTATTTTAAAGTCAAGGCAATACTGATGTCGAAACTGTCAATAATTTATATATCTTATGGGATTCTGAACAAAATTCATTACATTGATGTAATAATAAATAAAATCTTTAGCTATATATAATTTTTCCTTTGAGAAAAGAGCAATCCTCTTTTTAATCTTGATTTGCCCGTCCTTATTTACCTAAACCAAAAGACGTGTAAAATATATGTTAACGATTAGGGTTTATTGTATTTTATTAACGGCTTTTCTGTTGCAATTAGAACTTAAAAAAATACCAGGAATTGTAAATTGCCCAAATGTGAGCAAATAGTAACAATTTAAAACAACAAGCTTAAGAGATATTTTGTAATTGGTAACAATAAAGCTTGGTAATGAGAAACTGGATGAAACAAAGGGTAAAACAAAGGGAGCATGGATTACCAAACTCAGCCTGTAAAATTGAAGGTTCAAACTTCAACTGCGTGACCATTACCTCTTGGTGATAAACTTTTATCAGGAATTCTTAGAAAAACATGGTTAGTGGAGCTCTGTAGGTGCTAAGACACGCACGACACGTAGGAATAAAGACTGTCCAAATTAACGTGAAATGAGAGTCCACATATAGAATAGACCCTGAACTCGGATGAGTTCCATATTCTTCAAAGAAAATTCAGCAAAATAGGAGATTACAAAAATACCGGAAATATGCGACTAGGGCACGCCAGAAAACTATTAGGCACTACACCCGTGGCAAGATGAGGAGTTTATTGACTATACAGAAACATGCTAAGGGTTAAAGTGGTTTTACGGAGAATTTCGATCTTAAGGAACACCACTATAGCTTACGCTATATTGGGAGTTCAAACTCTATTGGAATATATAATGAATTAAAAATGTAATTTCTCAAGAAATTGTCCTCAAAGGTAGGGTTGGTACACGAAGAAAGCTGCTTATCTGGATTGTACAAAATAGTAAAACAGTTGACAGTTAAATTCTCAAGCCTTGTGATTGGATAATCGGGAGCCAGTTTTATAACGGAGGTGATTAGATAGTTCCATAATCTCCGACTCGCGGATTTTACAGCGACTTTTCAGTGTTTGGCTTACTTTTTCGGCGGTACCCCTTTTGTTTCTTTTAACCATTCTGAGTGAAATGTTGTGAATGTAAAAATTTTATAGTAGTATTATGATTTTCAATGAGAAATTGGTTTTCACCTAATTTTAGCTTTCTTTTACAGAAAATAATGTTTTATACTGATAAAAATGAATTGGGTAGAAATAATTGGAGCATAATAAATCATTACAGCAAGACTGAAAGATTGTAAAAGTTATAGAATAGATGGATAGATAGTTTGTTAAATTCAAGTTTTCAAGTTACATTTTTAGTAACAGAAATTATATTGCAAATATAAATTTAATATCTAAAAGTAAGAATAAATTAAATACATCAAGATTTAAAGTGTTTAGTAATTAATTGTTGAAAGAATAAATATAGCTTAATTCAATTTTTACTTAAATCTGTGACAACTGTAACAGGAAGTGATAAATGTGGTACGAAGAAGTTTTCATAGAATGTTTAGCTCAGTTTTATGTAGATTCGCTGATAAAAGACAATTTTATATTATATTTTTAATTATATTACAAAATTTAATTATATAAGGAAGTTTAATATTTAGTCCGATTTAAGTTTCAGTCAAGAAGTTAATTTTATTTAATCTATTTTATTAAAAATAAACCTTCCGTGAAGAAACTATTTCAAGGGAAGTGGTTCTTTAAGCAATTGGTGATTAAATATAAACATTTGGAATATTGGAAAAAATCATTATTTGAATACCAATTGTATACTTACAAACAAACTTAACATTTTAAAGCTTAAAATATATATTCATTTGCAAAATGTAAGTAAGTTTCTATTTATAAGTAAGTTCCTCGAAAAGGAATGTTTAATACGATATGCGGTGTTATTGTTCTCAAGTTCTTAAGTCTCTCTGAATACCATTAACGCTTCTGCTGTTGCAGTCTTAACTACTGTATCATTACAAGAGTACGCTATAACTTGTTATTATTTATTGCATATTAATACATCATTTTAGTATTTTCAACTCTTTCGGTAACTAATGATCAATTTCTTTTTTACGGAACCTCCTCAATATATTTCAATAAAAAATAGGTTGCGTATCTGTACCTGTACAATGTAAATTGGACCTCGTCTCCCACACTATTAATCATGATGGTTGGTCTAATCAAACCAACCACAATACCTCATACACTACAATACCACCGTTCATGGATATTACCTCTATTCATAACGGCTTTATTTAGCTCCTCATAAGCTAGATATCGAATTAATCATGATGGTTGGTCTAATCAAACCAACCATAATACCTCATACACTACAATACCACCGTTCATGGATATAAACTTTATTCATAACGGCTTTATTTTAGCTTCTCATAGCTAGATATCGAATTAATCATGATGGTTGGTCTAATCAAACCAACCACAATACCTCATACACTACAATACCACCGTTCATGGATATTAACTCTATTCATAACGGCTTTATTTAGCTTCTCATAGCTAGATATCGAATTAATCATGATGGTTGGTCTAACCAAACCAACCACAATACCTCATACACTACAATACCACCGTTCATGGATATTAACTCTATTCATAACGGCTTTATTTAGCTCCTCATAGCTAGATATCGAATTAATCATGATGGTTGGTCTAATCAAACCAACCACAATACCTCATACACTACAATACCACCGTTCATGGATATAAACTTATTCATAACGGCTTTATTTAGCTTCTCATAGCTAGATATCGAATTAATCATGATGGTTGGTCTAATCAAACCAACCACAATACCTCATACACTACAATACCACCGTTCATGGATATTAACTCTATTCATAACGGCTTTATTTAGCTTCTCATAGCTAGATATCGAATTAATCATGATGGTTGGTCTAACCAAACCAACCACAATACCTCATACACTACAATACCACCGTTCATGGATATTAACTCTATTCATAACGGCTTTATTTAGCTCCTCATAGCTAGATATCGAATTAATCATGATGGTTGGTCTAACCAAACCAACCACAATACCTCATACACTACAATACCACCGTTCATGGATATTAACTCTATTCATAACGGCTTTATTTAGCTTCTCATAGCTAGATATCGAATTAATCATGATGGTTGGTCAAACCAAACCAACCACAATACCTCATACACTACAATACCACCGTTCATGGATATTACCTCTATTCATAACGGCTTTATTTAGCTCCTCATAGCTAGATATCGAATTAAATCATGATGGTTGGTCTAATCAAACCAACCATAATACCTCATACACTACAATACCACCGTTCATGGATATAAACTTTATTCATAACGGCTTTATTTAGCTTCTCATAGCTAGATATCGAATTAATCATGATGGTTGGTCTAATCAAACCAACCACAATACCTCATACACTACAATACCACCGTTTCATGGATATTAACTCTATTTCATAACGGCTTTATTTAGCTCCTCATAGCTAGATATCGAATTAATCATGATGGTTGGTCTAACCAAACCAACCACAATACCTCATACACTACAATACCACCGTTCATGGATATTAACTCTATTCATAACGGCTTTATTTAGCTCCTCATAGCTAGATATCGAATTAATCATGATGGTTGGTCTAACCAAACCAACCACAATACCTCATACACTACAATACCACCGTTCATGGATATTACCTCTATTCATAACGGCTTTATTTAGCTCCTCATAGCTAGATATCGAATTAATCATGATGGTTGGTCTAATCAAACCAACCACAATACCTCATACACTACAATACCACCGTTCATGGATATTAACTCTATTCATAACGGCTTTATGTAGCTTCTCATAGCTAGATATCGAATTAATCATGATGGTTGGTCTAACCAAACCAACCACAATACCTCATACACTACAATACCACCGTTCATGGATATTAACTCTATTCATAACGGCTTTATTTAGCTTCTCATAGCTAGATATCGAATTAATCATGATGGTTGGTCAAACCAAACCAACCACAATACCTCATACACTACAATACCACCGTTCATGGATATTACCTCTATTCATAACGGCTTTATTTAGCTCCTCATAGCTAGATATCGAATTAATCATGATGGTTGGTTCTAATCAAACCAACCACAATACCTCATACACTACAATACCACCGTTCATGGATATTAACTCTATTCATAACGGCTTTATTTAGCTCCTCATAGCTAGATATCGAATTAATCATGATGGTTGGTCTAATCAAAACCAACCACAATACCTCATACACTACAATACCAACCGTTTCATGGATATTACCTCTATTCATAACGGCTTTATTTAGCTTCTCATAGGTAGATTATCGAATTATTCTTTTCCAAAAATAACAGTGTTAGATTTTGTATTGAACAAAATATTGACTAAAATGATATAACCATACAATTCTTATTTAAAGACAAATAATTACTTAGAATAATATAAATTTAGTTTTACATTTTTATGTACACGTTCAAGTAATATAAACCTTTGAAAAATCTTCATGTATCCAATTTAGTACTAAAGTCATAAAACAATTGATAAATACATTTTATTAATATATTTTTTATAGAGTATTGTGCAAGGAAACCCTCTTTTTACCCCCTTAAGATACTAAATTGGAAATTATTTTCACACGTATAACGAATTGATGGCTGTGTAATAAAGTAGTAGAAATAAAAAAAAATAAAATTTGATTTTAATTTAAAAGTGAGTTATACTTTATCATAAATATAAACAACAACAGCTGGCTGATACGCCTCATAGCCCAAACCCCAAGTCATTTTTCTATCTTGAAAGTCTGTAATCAAAAAGAAATTCTTACAACCTTTGTATGATATTTATCCACTAGCTGGAGCATCGTATAATTTATTATTTTATTAGACTTCAATGATGATTTTAAATATTGTTTTTTTATTTTATCGCTATCAGATTCTTCACATGCCTAAGCTTATCTGAAAATTATGCTATTAATCCGTGATAAATGTGTGATTTTAACAGGAATGGACTCTAATAATGTTTCTTATAATATTTTTAGTTTTTCCTTATACATTGATTAATTTATACAAAAAAGACGAATACTATAAATGTATACAATCTTATTGCATCTGGATGATTAAAATTAAATTCAAAAGTGAGGTAATTAGCACCAGAAGTGTTCCTGGTTTGAGTATGTCTGTCTAAAAATATCATTCAAACATAATACGAATGTAGGTAAAGTAAAACAAGTCCACGTGTCCTAGGCCGAGTTGGAGTTAATTGTGTTTTATACATTGTTTCTTTGGGGTAAATATTTTATGTATATTATTGTGTGTATAAATTGTGTATGTATTGTGTATACATTTGTGAATGTTTCTCAAATACTATGTAAATTCTAAATCAATGTAAAAACATGACATAGGTGTTATATTATACTATAGATTGGTTATTTATACAGGCGCACAGCGAATAAATATTCTAATAATTTTTAATATAGGAAGAAATTAAATGTTTTATTCACATCTGATCCATCTTTAAGATACACCTTTGGTGCATGAGTAACATGATCTACGGTAAAGTGTTACCAAATATTAATAACAATAGCTTAGTGCCAATTCGTACACTGCAATACCGCAGTTCGTAGACATTTATGCTTATCGGGTTTATATTATAGAATAAAATAAATTATAACGCTACTTTTAGTACAAAAATATTCTTTACAGTATTAACACTGTAGAGGAAAAATAATTTTTTTGAAATACAAATTTAATACATCCTGAACTACTTCTCGTGTCTTAAATTAATTACTGTAAACGCTCCTTAGATCTTCTCAAGGATACTGTGATATTCAATGACATATTCTATCAAACATCAAAGATAAGGTAATTGAAAATGGAGGGATCCATGTACATGTGAAGTAGTTTATGTGATCAGTGTTGTCTACAGAGATCGTTGCATGTCACGTGATTTGTGTTATTGAGCAATACCCGAGTCTGGATTACAGGTATTGTCATCCTGATGGTAGCCGGTAATTACAAACTTACCTTTATTACTGGTGGCGAGAGAAAAGAAGAGACCTGGCCCGTGCCGGCGCACAGCTGTATACTAGTGTGTTGCTGCGCGGTAATTTCAGGCGCTTCGCCCCACAGCCAACCCTGCGAATTGTTTATCCTAGCAATGGAGTTATTTGTTTTCAGTAATGTGGCATTCCTGCAGAGTGTGACTCATCTTTTTTTTTTTTTTTTCTTCCTTGGGGCGGCCTACTGCCATGCACTTAAAGCCTCAAGGGCCTTTTGCGCACCCCGAAGACACCATGAGGACTACCAGTCTACAACTTCAGCAGTTCAACAAACCGCCGAAAACAACCTATCAAGTCCTCCTGGGAAAACTCGCCACCCCTGTTCAAGCTACCAAAGATGGCATACCGCTCTCTTGCTATTGCTGGGCAATCAAAGAGCAGGTGCTCAGCAGTCTCCTCCTGCTCATTACACATTCCACAGAGCGGATCCTCCTGAAGGATACCAACTCTGTGTAGATGCTTCTTCAGGTGACCATGCCCCGTAATGAGACCAATGACCTTGGAAGACATTGATCTGTTTAATGAGAGAAGGTCCGAGGCCACCTTGGAGGAAGGTGACTGTAATACCATTCTACTCACTCTCAAACCCGGATGCAACCTCCACCTTCTCCCATGCTCCGCGCGAATCCATTTCGAGACAACCCTAGAGGATTCACACACCTTGGAACACCGCAGAATGGTTGAGGGCCCGTCATAATTGTTGCTGAGCCCTGGTTGGCCAGGGCATCAGCTTCTTTCGTTCCCAGAAATCCCCTTATGACCAGGAACCCAACAAACGGTTACATTGTTGATTCTGGCAAGGGAGGAAACGGTCTGATAGCAATCCCAAACCAGTTTGGATTTGATTGCGCAAGAATCCAGCGCCATCAGCGCTGCCTGACTGTCCGTGGGAAAAATGTTAATCGTCTTGCCCCTATATCGCAGACGAAGATTCTCACGAGCACATTCCATAATGGCTGCGACCTCCGCTTGAAAGACTGTCGGATACGGACCCATAGGAACCACCAGCTCCCTACATGGTCTCACTCCCAGAATTCCAGCACCTGTGCCGCTTTTTGTTTTAGAGCCGTCTGTGTACCATTCGAGCTCCGCTGGTGGAAGAGGTTGCTTCCCCTCTGACCAATCATCCCTTGAGGGCAAAATAATCCTTAAAGGGTTTGTCAAAGGAAAACTTTTTGTGGCATCTGATCAGAGATCATATGCAAAACATCCTCCTGTATCAGAGTGCTAATTCTGCAGTGCCCACCGCTGCAGCCCGACCAGAATCCCGTCTGCTGCAGACAGTAGGCACTCTTCCTGGCCATAGCTCGAATGACAATGTCCAGGGGGGCGAGATTAAGACAACAGTCCAGAGCCGCGCCTGGCGCACTAGGAAAGGCCCCTGTGATAGCGAGGCAGGCCATCCTTTGGATACCTGCCAAACGTGCTACCACCGTTTTGGCTTCCATTTTTGGCCACCATACGACAGCTCCGTACAATTAGTGCAGGTCTGACCACGGAAACATAAAGCCAGTACAAGAGCCTCGGCTTCAGTCCCCAGGGCCCACCTATCACACACGTCTGCATTGCATTAAGAGACCACTTACCCCTGGCAATGACCCTTTCTAGATGAGGTCCCCAGTTTAGAACCCTATCTAGGATCACGCCCAGGTACTTGACCTCAGGCTTCAGCTCAACGGGTGAGCCTTTAAATAGAAAAAGGACCAATGCCCTCCATCTGTCGCCTCCTGGTAAAGGCAAACCACGGCAGCCCTTGGTGGGGTTGACGGTGAGGCCAACCTTATCACACCAGTTTCCCCACCATGTTCAGAGCAGCATTGGTCAATTCCGTGATTTTTGTGTTGAACTTGCCACTCACAAGAATCACAATATCATCTGCGTACCCTTGTGCAAAGACACCGCTGCTATTCAAAGAATTCAGCAGGTCATCCACAACCAGGTTCCACAGAAGAGGAGAGAGAACGCCGCCCTGCGGACAGCCCCTCGTAGCCTTTGCACTAACACTTGCTCCCATGAGGGTTGAAACAACAACCCTGTCCGTGAGCAAGGCCCCTATCCAGTCACACACCTGACCATCAACGCCACGTCCCCGAGACCGCATTGATAATCGCCTGAGTGGCTGTATTATCAAAGGCACCTTCAATGTCTAAAAAACTCATCTTAGACGCGCCCATTATTTCAGTCTGTCAGTACTTCAGTGTTCTGAAGTATTGATTGAATTCAATATACATTGTTGATTTGTTATTGTTGCTGTTTTATTATTATTTGTACTGTTATTTTTAATTAATGGTATTTAAAATGGAAAATGTTCGGAAACGTTGGGGCGACAATTCATAGTAGGGAAAGGGAAGTTTACAAGACGAGTGATAGAGATTTGTGATAAAGAAGCGAGTGACAAAGTGTTAACAGTGCCTCTTGCAAAAGCAACAGAGCCTAATTATTAGAATTTATTACAAACATAAATTTTGCTCAATTTTAATTGATCAAAACAGTACTGTCATTTAAATTATCTTATAAAACATAACAATTAGGCCGCAAATCAATCAAAACAGTGAAACAATAATGGAATTACGAAACAAGGCGCTGCAACATACTAGTAGTAGCGCCTGCAATTTTCAGATAGGCCAGAATAAGGTCTTTTCTCTCGCCATCAGTATTGGTATCGACCACACAAGGATTTCATTCTATCAATGAACTATGACAAAGCAATACTTTCTAAAACTTGTAATTTGTTTATGAATATTACTAATCAACATTTAATACAGTGATGAACATGGGATTTAATCACGTACATCGTAGGGTAAAAATTATTTGGGGACAAATTTTAACTTCTTATTTGCATCGAAAGAAAATATCACAGTAAAGTGTGAAGCACGAATTTTAAATTAGCTAAACTATAAACGACGCAATCCACATAAATGTATTGTTTCTGATTTGTCCACGATTAGAGAATCTTATTTATGTCCAGTATTGCTATATTTGTATTTAATTACAATTTGGTAAAAAGATCTATGTAATATATATAAAGACGTTAATATTTTTTTAGTTTTGAGTAAAATCTTGATATCTTCTAAATGATAAAAGTGTAGATTTAAGCAATTTTGACCATTTTTGCTTTAAAATGTACGTTATATTTATACACATGATGCTGAATCTAATATAACTACTTCACGGATGTAGAACCTTACCACTGTCTTCAAAACTGCCATAAAAAATGTGAATTACATATTGGTCGAGTTTGAATTCAAAGTCCCAATATTTTTTCCCGATAGGATAATCATCAACGTCACTCCATCGGTTTCTATATTACTGTATTGCCATTGTATTATAGATTTTGTAGAGCCTTTTATAGAATTGTGTACACCACATAACAGTAAGATATTTTACTACAACCTTCTAGTATAAATGGATAAATGGACGTTTAATACGGAAATTGCTAACAAACCCATTTTCTCTGTAAATGGTCTAAACAAAGCTCTGACCCGTGCAAATACAGTATAAATGAATATGGAAATAGTTATATAAATACGCAAAGATGATTTTTACTATCACTTTACTTGGCATTCAGCATATAAATAATTTGAGTGCTTTATTAGAAATTGTATTAGAAATTATTCATGTGATTTCGTACAATAGGGGCAAGGATGGGCTGTACCTGCCCGGTTAAAAAAACTGGCTAAAATATTGAACAAACTGCAGAAATGCTGGGTAGGTTTGAAGCAATAAATAGTTATATCAATATTATATAACCCTCTTCATACTCAATGCTCTTAGGGTCTGAGCATGCCCCTTATCTGGAAAATTCGTTTTGACAGGGTTTAATTAAAACGTGCAATTATATGTCTTATTTAATACCATCCACCTGAAAGTTTGAGAAATCCACATGGCAAATATTTTATGAAACCCCTTATTAATTGATATAGAAGCTTTATTAATATTTCTTCGTGGAAAATTACGCCACTTTGAAAATGGCAGTGGATTAACAGTGTAAGGAAAAATCTAAATCTGTGGTAGCTTTCGGTAGGGTCATGGTATTGCGGGGGTGATGTAGAGGTTTGATCGGTTAGCCTGCTGACCTACTTTATTAGCCTTACATATCCCATCACAAAGTTCTTGTCTCCTCAGGTGGTAAACAGCTGGGACTGACTCCGTATCCTGTGAAGGTACAGTATCTCAAAGGGAGTCGTGCTTTTGCTGGACATCCTAATCCAACAACTTCAATACTTATCGAATAAATAAAAATGTAGGTTAGAGGTTATAAGACCCTAGTGAAATTAACAGTTTGTTAACAATTTACCATTTACATAATTGTTTATACATGTTTGCATTAATGTATTGGAACGTGTTTCGTTACTGGCGTTTAAATTATTTTAATGTGTGTAGACTCAGTGTTTCAGGAAAAGGCCGTTACAGTATAATGGGAGAATAGATGAGGATGTTTGCGGCCTACATAAAGAGTCCCGCATATTTTGGCAGTTGTTCAACTTACATTGGCGGGACAACTCCGAATACTGCATTCGATTATTAGATTCAACACAGGCCGTGCAAGTCCCACTTCCTCTAACACTATCATTATGTAGAAGTATGTGCCACAATACACGCATGAAGGCATATATGTACAAGGTGAATGTAAACTTTAAATTTCATTCTGTCACATAATAAAATCTATATCTTTATCTAATTTAGTTAGGCGATATAAACAAAAAAGTATTTAAAGCACATATATCATGTGTGAAATTGCTCTTCAAATATATTATCCGATGCAAAATACATCGTGATATATAGTGGACTACATTGATGACTATAAATATATTTAATTTTTTTATTTCGATAGGTTAAAAACTTACTCTATCTTTATAAAACTTAAAACACTTTCGTTGTATCTATAATAAAATTAATTACAATTACATTAATAATATCGAAACGGCTTTAGTTTAAAAAATATTTGTAACATTACTCTAAATGGTGGTCTGAAAGTATGATGGAATATTTTTATTTATAAGAGTGTAGGTCATTTGGAAATTACCTTACAAGGTTAGAAACTTTATTCATTTTTATAAAGGAATTCAAATTATTTTCATTGGTTTGGAATTTTTATTATAAGTTTCTGTTAAACCCAAATAACTTTTGTATTTACTATTTTACTGTTGCAGATCAACGTAAGACTTTTTATGTTCTTTTAACTACAATTGTGCTTTTATGCAAAAAATTGTTACAATAGATTTAATTTAAAAAGATTAAGTTTATCATTCTATTTAACGAAACATTTTAATGTTCCACATACAATACATAATATTATCTATTAAACCTTATTCTTTTAAACACCATTTTTCTGGCATAATTCTTTAGCCAAATATGTTATTGCTTTAATATGTTCTGTTAATCACAAATTAATCTAATTCCAATTTCAAAATATTATTTAAGTAACTAATTCTGTATGTAAAATATTTTTGTATTTTATTTTCGTCTTTAATATTGTATACTTTTTCACCAAAACATTCTAGTTTAATTATTTTAACCAAATTGTTATTGTTGCTTTAATTTCTGAAAAATTTTAGTGTGTATCTTAAATGTTTCAAACAAATGTTACTTTTTTTAATCCTGTTATTTAACCTAATATATAATCCTTATGAATTAATTTTTAACTATTAGTATTGTTATTGCAAAGTCATTTTTTAATTGATAGAAATATGTACTGAGAGCTAGACATTCTATTCCTGTTCATTAAAAAGTATACAAAAATCTAAAAGATACAAAACATCATAAAAGCAACAGTATTAGCTTTATTGCATGTTTCATTATATTTCTCACACAGCATCAAGTATCATCGTTTTCTAGTGTCTCATATTGAAGCTATATTTGATTTTAACTTTCGTAACTCATAACTATATGCGAGTAAAAGAAATTACATGTGTTTAAATCATAGTTGCATGTTTATCCTTTTTTATTACTGCAATAGCAAAGTAGAGCAGAGTAGCTGTGTTATACAAATTGTAAGGCAATGTGGACATCGCAGATGTTCCGCTGACAGAATCTCATAGAATCCAGTCACGTCCCAGCCGCTGATAACAAACGGGGAAAACATGCCCCTTGCCCTTAATCTGCCTCTTTATTAAGTGCCATGTTTACTAATTCGGTGGATAGTGCAATCCCCTAACATTTTTCATACAACTGCTGATAATGTTCACAGCACAGTTTCCTTATGTGAGATGTGTTTTCTGTTGCGCCATGGTTGAAGATTGTTGAAGATTGTAAGAAAATGCATCTTACATTAACTTGTCTTAGCAATATAAGAGAGTGTAATATACTTATTATTTTATATATTAACTAGCAGTTACCGGCAGCATTGCACAAGATTTGATATTGAATAACAGGTACGTTTTAGGCATATTTTTGTCACAAGTCATAATAAACGCTATTTGAAATATGATGATTAATGGAGTTTTATTCTAATCTCATGATCCATTTCAGAATAATTAGACAACCTTAAAGCGCGATTGTTTTTTAGTCCTTAAGTCATAGAGTGAAACAGGTTTTATGAGTCCAAATGAAATACACATTTCTGTTTTATTTTAGACTTTGATTATATCAAATTTTCTCAGAATTAAATTATCTACAATTAATGTTTTGTTGATTTTATGTATTTATTACCAATTTAACAAAGTTATTGTACATCAATCTTAAAAAAAACATTGTTTTCGTGCCCCAATTTTTTGCATTTAACCCTGAATCCCTCAAAAACTACTAGAGGTACAGTTCTGAAAACCTATTTTATTAGCTTTATCAGGTAAAAATACATAAGAATCCACGATATTTCTTACTTAATTAACCTTTCCAAAAGTTCAGTATGGCTTTATTTTACTCTTTACCCAGGAATTCAGGCGAAATCTTTCGCTAGCTGTAACTCGCTAACGAAGCGTTTTCGGACCTATGTTTTATATAACATTTTTTCATTATTTTTACTAGTACAATGTGCTGTAGAAGTGGGGGAGAGAACGATCATTTATAAATTTCATTCTAACTATGATTTGCATTAGGTTTCATAATACCTTTTATCTACAGCAAAACGGGACAGCCATGGGAAGAACAATGGCTTCATCTTTTGCTAATCTTGTGATGGGCAAGCTTGAACATGATTTTTCAAGAAAAGCAACCATAACAACCCATATTTTGGAAACGTTACATTGACAATATTTTCATGGTATGGACATATAGTAATTAACAGTTACACAATTTCTACAACGATTGAACACTTTCTGCAACTTAAAGTTTACTTGGGAGATATATGATTGAATTGTGAGTTTCCTGGATATAGATATTTTTATTGAAAATCAGAAGTTGTAATCTAAAATCAATATTAAAAACACCAGCACCTTTCAATACCTACATTATGAGAGTTGTCACTCGTCCCATGTTAAAAATCCATTCCAAAGAGTTAAGCTAAAAGAGTCCAAAATTAATGTAGTTAAAAATATCACTTAGTACAATAAATTGATCATTTATTATCAGCATTTCCCAAAAAGGGTTATCCTTGCAAACTTTCAAACAGCAAACTGAACACTAAATCACTATCAATTGGAACAAACAAATCTAAATTTGGCAATAATGATCAAAAGTTTTTAACAAAATACCACCCAGGACAAAATTAACAATATACTTCGAGTAGCATACATAATTTGACAGCTCAGCTTCAACTAAAACACATTTTCAAACACATCCCAAAAATTAGATTTCTAAAACCACCAGTTTTGTAAAATATTTTAGTACATCCAAAATTACCTAAGCACAAAGACCAAAAAAACGTGACAGTTGGATCACATCCTTGCAGTTAACCCCGTTGTTTAGTTTGCAACGTGTGCTCTACTTGTTGCTAAAACTTTTGGGCTCTCCCAAAACATTTACAAGTATTTCTACACAAACATCATACAGTATATTTGAAAACATCATGTGAATCAAAAAATATTGTTTATCAAATTCAGTGCAAGTTATGCCCTAAAGATTTTATTGGCTCAACATTAATTCTCTTAGAGCAAGGATAACAGGGCACAGGTATGCATATAAACATAAAAAGACAGAGCAACCTGAAGTGGCATATGGCTTAAAACATGATTTAAATGTTAAAGAAACATATTCAGTGAAACTAATTAGAAACATATCAGAAACTTTGAGTACTAACAGTCTTAGAACCATAGAAACAAGTCCATTAGCTCTTCACTAAAACACAATTTCCAAATGGATTAAATTTAAGGTGTCTTAGTCAACAAAGTGAATTTATAAAATCAAATCATATGTTTAGCACTCTACATAATTCATTCTTAATTTTCATTTTCTCTGTTGATGTTTATGTTTATTTTGTTCTTATAGCCCTATTTATAATTTTTTAATCTCCTGAAGATATATATATAATATATATATATTATATATATATATATATAAATCTTCAATAAGAAATAGGAATATACTTTTGACTTTTTTGAATAATTCCTTTTAGCACAATCTTTACAATGTGCATGTTTTTTATTTTTACTATAATGCCAATCGTAAAATTTGGAAATATCCTTAATTTCTTTACAAACGCAACATTTTTCTCTTCTAACGTTAATTTTTCTATTTTATCGTATAATTCTCTGTTATATTTACTACGACAATCTTTACACATAGACCCTAATCCTTCTTTTTTAGTCTTATTTTTATGAAATTCTTCAAAATCTTTAAATTCTTGACACTTTATACATTTCTTTTGAGCCTCCATTTATATACAAAAAATTATAGCTTTGACTTTCTCAATTCATATTCATAGAAATTTCCGGTTATTTCTTCATTATTTAAATCTTTTATACTATAAGTTACAGGATCTGTGTTATTAATTTGATAAATCACAAAGATTTCTCTTGACCAATTGTTCTTATATTTGTTCGAAAAATGTTGTTTTTTTACTAACAATTCTTACATGATCATTGACTTTAAATTTAGTTTTCGTGTGAATTTCTGGTGGAATATACTTGAAAAACGGTCTCTAATAACTCCTTTTCTGCATTCTTATCTACGTCTTTGGGCTTCATTTTGATTGTGCTGTGAACTGTATCGTTATAATTGTTTACGATTTTTTGAAGAATATCGATCCATTTAAAGTTTTTATTAATCTCAAAAATTACTTTCAATTCTCTCATTTTGAGTTCTGTTATATCTCTCTACAATACTTGATTTCTCTTCGTTTTCAGTATGATAAATCTTAATGTTGTATTTTCTCAAAACATCATTAAATTCTTTATTTTTAAACTCTAAACCCTTATCTGTATGAAGTAGGTTAGGAGGTTTGTGATTGATCCTTTATGGCATCTTTTACTATATCTTCGAAAGCTTTTGAAACATCCTTGCCGTTTTTTCTTTTGATAGCTCTTGACCAAGCATATTTTGAGAAAGTATCAATAACATTTAACATATACTTAAATCCATCATTTTGATCTGAATAGTTAGACATTATAACTAAATTTGCTGCCCATAAATCGTCAATTCCTAATGTTATTAATTTTTCTCTTTTTTAAACTTTTTTCGTACTGGTGCATGAATTTCTCTAGCTTCAATCTCTATTTCTTCCTTATTCTTAGATTCTTTCTTTACTTGTTTTTCATAAGGATTCTTTATAAATTTACTCTTGTTTGTCTTACATTTTGAACATTTTGCTTCAATTCTATACAAATCCGTTTTGAGTTTGAACAATTTTAGAATCTATATTTTTCGTTTGTTTCTTACATTTGTGGCAGTGAATTAAATCATCTTCCATTTATATATCAAAGTTTCCAAGTTTATTTAATTCGTCTAATATATCAGATTTCGCTTCATTTTTATAGCCATAAGGTACTGTATCGATCTTATTTTCTAGGAACAATTCTCTTATCATCTTTAGCGTTCAGTGCTAACTTGTTTATAGTGACGGTGTACAACTCATGTTTATAGCTTTTGATTACTGTCATCTCTCTAAATTCTTCTTTATCTTCGAACAAACATTTCTTCAAGTTTTCGATATTTATTGTTTTATTTACAACGCTTCTCTTAATCCCTTTGCATCTTACTGGATTTTTGTCTAGATATTTGTACGAGTACATTTTCGATCTCAATCCACAAAATTCTTCTAAAACTTCGCTATTTAACTCATCTTTGGAATTTCCCTATTACCTTCTTATTTTTAGTAGTGAAAACATTCGTGATTTTTTGGATAATCGCTCGTATCAAAGTCCTCTATATTTTCTTTAATAATTTTAAAAGGATCTCGTTTCAATTCTAGGAAATAACTGTCTGTATCCATGTAACACAGATTCAAATCAGGGTCAAACTTCTTTAATTTATCGTAATAAAACTCGTACATTATCAATTTTGATAGGTCAAGAACTGAAAATCCTATGTAGATCGGTTTGTTAAATTTAACCTTTTGTTTATACATGTGACTCGCTATACAGTTGTCGTCAAAGATATTAAAGCATTTGAAGTTTGTTTTCTTGGCCTGTTTCATTGAAAATTCTTCATTTCCTAGTTTGATATCACATCTATTTCGCACATTTTCCATACTTTTTCCAAAAAACTGAGTTGTTATCAGCTTGTAAAAATCTTTCTCAAAGTCACTTGTAGCTTTGGTTCTCATATTTGTGTTAAAATCAATGTACTTTTTCATAAAAGGCTTCTGATCGAACGCTATAACTCTATTCACATGTTTCAAAATCATACCTTGTTCCAGATAGAATTTCAAATTTCTTGAATGAACAACGTATTCAGTTTTATCCAGTAAAGTTGTGCAAAGTTTGTTTTTATAATGTTCGGGAGCAAGAGGTAAATCCTTGTGATGTTCATGTAAATTTGTTGGATATCCTAGATCAACTTCGAGAATATAGCCATAATCTTCGTCGCCAGTGAGTTCTAAAATTGTTTCTTGCCACTCTTCTTTTGTATATGTTTTAGGATTCATCCACTTGATTTCGTTATATGGTAAATTTTGCATAAGCCCGTAACCATAAAGGTTATTGGCATCGACGTACAACAGATAGTTTTCAGGCTTTGATTCATCAAAATCTTTCAAATATTTGTTATTTGCTTTAACATATCGTTTTAATACATTGAGAAATTCCTCCACGAATACCTTTTTCAATCATTAAATACATATTATAATCACTAATCAATTGTAATTCTATTTTCGTTAATTTTAACATAGCATCCCATGCGAGGCTTGGAGCTGTTAGATAATGAGCTGGATCAAGTTTGTAACAATTTAGACAAATGTTTCTGAAATTTTCAAATATATCAGCAAGCAATAAAACATCTTGGATATTGTACAAATCAGAGTAATTGCCAAGATTTTTATCTTTTTAATTTGTTCCAAACGCTCAAGTAGTGTTGATAATCTTTCTCAGATATGCTCTCATCTGTCAAAAGTGAATAGAAATCTTGAATTTTCAGGTCTTCTGTGTAATCAAGTTTTTCAATACTATCGATAAATTCATAGGGAAATATTCCTTTTCCAGATAGAATTTTAAAAATCTCGTTGTCGTCATTTAGTTGTCTTTTTAGAATTTCATTCAATATTCTTCCATCTTGTATAAAATGATTTGTATGCTAGAAATCATCTTGGTTTTTAGCTAATTTTTCAATAGATGATGCCATAAATGTGAACGTATCTACGAAAGAAAACTTGATAAATTTTCTAGGTTTATCATTGTCAAACTCATAGCCATATCCAGAATTTACAGAATAATTTATATATTTTTCATCTGTGTTTGCGATCAAATCAACATTTCCATATTGTTTAGCCAATTCTTTTATGTACAAATGAGTATCGTAATTTGACATATTGTGACAGAAAACTGGAATATTTTGAGGAAATTTTAGATTCAAGTTACAAGATAAATGAGCTGAACCTCTAAATTTACCTGTTAAATGACAATGATCTCGTACTTTTTTTCTTGTTTGATTATCAAAACCCTCACATTCACAAATATGACAAAGACTAGAATTTTGGTACGCTAATTCTTCTTCTTCGGTCAATTTCATAGGTTTTTTGTTCTTAGAATTATACTTTTTAGCTATGTATTTTGATATTTTATTGAGCTCTTCAAACAATTTTGCAGGAACATTAGGCAAATCGTCTTCATTTTTTGCTCTATAACATATAGGTTTGTACCTTTATTTAATATTAATCAGAAAGTAAATATATGTATTAAGACTATTGATAAGCGAGGAAATAAAGATTATAGTCTAAATTGTGAAAAATTATGGAATTTACTAGTCGACGTGCCACCAAGTCATGGGATTACGAACAAGGATAGAGTGACATTTAATAGGTGCAAAGGAAAGAAACGGAAGATTAAAGAAAACTGAGAGTTATCTCTTACTGTCATCTTGCATTAGCTAATACCACGAGGTAGAAAATTGTTAAATAAGGCAATCTGAGAATGGCTTATAATATGAGAAATAAATAAATTGAAGTTTCAATACAGACTTTGAATGGTTAAAGTCAATGTTATACAAGCACAGAAGAAGGAAAGTAAGCTTTATATTATCATCAAAGTCTCACGATCCTCTTCCTTTTCTGTTTTTGGCAGTAACATATGAAGTAGAAACTGATTTTCCTCTCAGGCTTTTAACGAAATTATATTTAATCGTTATTGCATTATAGGCATTTAAATACATTTTAATATGAAAATCTCTTATATTAATGATATATGTATATAGCGTGATATTTAACATTTTTGTTTTGATTTGATTTATTCTTTTGAAGAGAGAGAGAGAGAGAGAGAGAGAGAGAGAGAGAGAGAGAGAGAGAGAGAGAGAGAGAGACGTGCTGGGGCCTCTTGCCTTCTCCTCTTCTTTCTTCTCTTCGGGCTTCGGCCACTTAATCCTCTTCTCGACACTCTTGCTTGTGTCTAGCCTAACAGCACGTCTCCCCTCATCTCACCCCCCCCCTTGTGTGATGAGAATCATCAGGATACTAATTCTATCTTCCAAGCTTTTAAACTCTGTTTCCCTCTCTTTTTATTCCAATCCTTCTTGTTGTAGTTCTGACCTCTTTAATTGCCTCTTCATCGAAGTCAAAGATAAGTTCTCATATGTAGGATGTAAATGTTCAGTTCAAACAATTGTTTATATATATGAAAATACCAAAACGGAATTTCGAACCAAGTTCGGTACGCCAGTATGTTTCTATATGACCACCGTTCAAAAATATTTTGAAATTCACCAATTTGGTTTTTATGGACCTAGCGAAAAAAAAATTATCCTTCTGGAATGCGGAAAGAAGGATTCTTCTGGCATATTACCAAAGGGTATAACAAAAACCTAAAAGATTATTTACTTTTGCATAGAACCCGGGGAAAATATGTATTTTATAGATACTATTTAAAAACACATGCGCATATGATTTTTTATACGAAACAAGTATCTTTCAGAGATATGTACTACATACCTACTAAGGCTATATGTATAATTATAATTACTTAATAATATAATTAACCATTAGAGCTGAATTGAAATGTTTGTCAGAGAATGCTAGGGGCTTGAATTTTTTTCCCATGAAATAATACTCAGATTATTTTAAAATTTGTATACATTTAAAAATAACCTAAGCTGCAAGAAACAATAGAACAAAATTTAAAATAAATATATAATATTTTAAAAACATTAATGGCGGATCCCCGATTTTGAGTACAAGTAAATCTCATGAGAATTTAATAATATTTTTAATTCTATCTAATAAGGTAGAATTACTATTTACAAAAGAAATTTAAAAAGATATAGTAACTCTTTTATGATTCACTCTTTCTACAATTAACTAATTAACTAGAAAACTTTGTTTTATAGTACGTACATCGCTGTACTTATTTTTCAAATATGGGTAGTTGAAGGAATCTATTATGTTATAAGCCTTTTCCTATTATTATGCTTACTCACCTGTGGTTCGTCTTATGGTGATAACGATGTAAGAAGTATCAGTTTGTATTTGCAAAAAATAAAGTCCCGTACTGTGTAAAATTTATAAACATCTTTCTTGGTGCTAGCATCTTAAAATGACTGTAGTATGTTCACATGTCCTGCAATTGTCTTGAAGTCTACTATTCTATAGTTATCACAGTAAAACTATTAAAATAATGATTGAACATAACATAACTCTGGTATAACAAAATTGCATTGTGCTATTGTACAGAAATGCAGGCAACAGAAAATAGTAACAAAGCCAATTTCACTAACAATCTAAAATGAATTAATAAACGATTGTCGAGTGTTCGCTGTACACCTCAATTTCAACAGACACTTCATTCAACATTTAAATGTCTAGGTGACAGCTCTTCGAAGAGGACGGAGTAAATATCTTAACTGAAATATGGTACACGTTTTTGTGTGCTTGTTAATTACTTGTATAAGAAGTAACACCATCACGAAAATCACCAAAACAGAGTAAGTCACCTAAACAATTAAGACAAATGTATATATTCGTAATTATTTTCGATAGAACATGAAGAATCGACTCAAAGTTTATCCATGAGTTTGTTTTGAGCGAATTTTGGTTCGAGCGATATCACTTAGCAACAACCGCACTTTATATCTAGTTAAACTAGTGACAACGGTCTGACTTGACAGGTTACAAATAGGCGGTCACAAATGTAATTGTGTAATTTGTAATTGTTTAAAATCAAATTTGATTTTCATAATTCTTGTATTGTAGTTTGAAAACACATTCAGTATGATTAATCGAAATTAATTATTAACGATTGTTAATAACAGAATTTAGGCCATTCGCTATTGTTGTTACAAGGATAGAAAACTACATTTCAATAAAGTTGGAATGCAACATCATTTTCCGGTGTAAACAGGCTTAGTTCATTACTGATGATGGTTTATAACAGAATTTATATTTTGCATTTTTATGTGGTACAATGATGGAAAACTACTTTTCAATACGATTGGAATGCAATTTATTCTTCAGTGTAAAGAGAGTTAACATATTGAGATAAATAAAATAATAATTAAATGTTTATCTTGGTAGCTTTTCATACTACAAATGCCATCAACTGAACAGAATCTGATTGAAAGAATAAGGAATGCAGTACCTTCCATTCCTCCAGATAAAATCCAGGGTTTAGTAAACCGGTTCAGAAGGAGGATGGAGCTTTGCTTTGTCAACGATGGGATACGGTTTGAGCGCCTGGAGGCGTTGGTGAACTTTGTGATGACTTTTTATAGTATAAGTACTGTTCAATTGCTCTATTTACACTTTAATGCACTAATAAAATGCTTGAAATAATTTAAAATTGTCATTTTTGCCTACAGTACCGAACTGCTGGAGATAAAGCCAAAGTTAATATTATACAAAACATAGTAGCTTGTTCACGACGAATTAATTTGTGTAATAAAAACCATACGGTTGTATTTGTTATTTTTAGCTATAACAATTTTTATTTATGAAGGTAGGTCCTCAAATATTTATGGTAAAATTTGAAGTTCCGTAAGTTGTTAAGTAATAATAAAAAAAACTTGTTAACGCTTTTAAATTTTACCACAAAATACATTTACAGCAAGATAAATTAAAAGAATTTTTTAAAGATCACGAAACTTGGTTTTAGCTACTCCGAAACATAAGGGTATGCATTATGGTAGAAATACTGAGAGATTGGTGAATGAACCGTCAAACTATTTCTTAATGGCACCTAACATTTTTGTACTAGAACTTATAAACAATGTGTTGAACGTCTTTGAATTGAAGTTTTAATACATATTTCTGTATACAAGTAGAAATAATTTATTTGAAGCTCAGTTTCCGTAAAAATGAGGGATATCATAATTTTTCCAAACGATCCCAAGACTCAGCGATATTGGACTCTCAGCCTTTATGTGTGTTGTGATCCTGAGTTGTTTATGGACCAGGGAGAAAATATTTGTGTTGAAAATCTGGGCAGTGTGTCTTAAAAACACTGTGACAAACGACGTTGTGATTATATAGAGTAATATAACTTATGATATAATGTACACCATGATCCTCAGAGAGTGTTGAATAGTGTTCAGTTATATTTCAAGCGTAGTTTTACCTATTACGTAATACAATAACTGAACTATCGGCACTAAATGTGGACACATGTAAATTATAAATACAGTGCAATCTCGCTAATCCGGCAGTATATCGGGATTGGCAGTGTCGGATTACCGATATTGCCGGATTAATGGATGTATGGGTAAAAACGTACGAAAAAAAACATACAAATGTACATTGAAATTTATTAGAAACCAGTTAAAGTATAGTTTAACATAAGTAGAACGCAAAAGTACAAAATTTTAAAATAACTAAATACACAATAAACGTAATAAACAATCTGGCTGTGAAATAAACAACGGAAGGATACAGTACAAAAAATTTGAAAATCAATATGTAAACTTACCGCCGGATTACTGGACGTGCCGTATTAGCGCACGGTCGGATTATAGAGACTGCACTGTATGATTTCATGGGATAAAATCAAACCAAAGAGACATCTAAGGAACTTCAAACACTAAAAACAATATTCCCATACGTAAAACCCCGTATTCATCACTTAACATCCTACTTACTAAGTGCAGCATTTAAATTCGATGGAAAAATAGAATTTGGGTAAATATAAAAAGTGAAAAAAACTTTTAGATCTATGAACTAAACATATGGCTCAAATGATCTTTGTCAAGACGCGATATCTATCTACATTCATAAAGGTGCGGATTTTGAATAAAATATATATAATGTTAAAACTCGTAAAACATTTCTTTACCTACCAATAACGCCAGAAATCTGCAAAGATATATTCATAATTTCTTGAAAACAACCGAATAGTCAAACCACTATTTTTAATAATAACGTTCCCTAAAAGTATTTCTACTCGAAATTCACATAACATTCTCTCATTCTTTGTTTGGGTGAAAGAGCCAAATCAGACAATATTTATGAGTTCAAATATAAAATTATCTAATAATTAAGTAAATCAAAATGTCACAAACCAGAATTTAAAGAACAGTTTGGAGTATAAAAAAATTAACTGCAGTACTTTCAACAGCTATTATACTGGATAACATGTTTAAATCATATTAAAAGATTCCAATAACAAATACAAGCATTGAAAAATAAATAACATATTTATAATAAAATCTAATTTGGTCGAATACTCTTTAGAAATCCAAACAGTACAAAATGATTGAAATGGACACGAGAATTACAAATATTGAAATAAAAGGAGAAAAATCAAAGAACAACTGTATATTTATCTTAATTAGATAAATATAAGTCATTATAAGTATAAAACTAAAAAACAAGGCACACCAAATGTTTGAAAAAAATACAAATATTAAATAAAGAAAACTATTCAAAATTCCAACCATGTCAGTATGAATTTAACATAATTTGAAATTTTTGATGTTTATATATTAATTAATTTATTTATTTCTCTTAAAGGTAATTAAATAGTGCATAGAAGATGGCTGAGTGCCAAAACAAGTGTCTACAAAATAAAATGTTTGAAAAGTTTTAGTATCTTATTTTTAAAATTTAATTTATATAAATAATATAGTACATGGCTAGTATATATTATATAACAAGTAAAATGTATTTAAAATCGGTACATTTCATTCCTAACCGTGTCAACTTACAATAGGTTTCATTATAACGATAACATCCAAAAGTTTAAACTTCTGATTGTGTTGTATTCAAATGAAGGAAGCGATTTAACTTCTCCGATGTTATTAAGATTAGATATTTCCCTAAATATTCCAACTTCTCAGTGCCCTGTTTTTTAACTTCTTGAAAAGTTATTATATTAGTTAGTCAAATGACATAATATTAGTTAAAAACTAGTTTACAACACACACACACACACACATAACATATATAAATATATACATATTTATTTTATTTATTATAATAATTATATATATATATAATAAATCAGCGAGTGGAATTGGTATATATACCAAGGGTAATTCAGGAAGTGTAAAATCCAGACTTATTAGTTGACACAGGTTATAAACTCTTATGACAAGTGGTTCATTACTTTTTCATTACCTCATATCAATCTGTAACAATTGAACGTTATATCCTGTATATCTGCATTAGTTATCATTTTATTTGAATTAGGCACTAGAATTAAAGTATCAGACATGAGAGTAACTAAGTGATATTATACACTACAAATATTTTTAGAATATTATTCGGCTTTTGGAATCGAGTACGTGCTTCTTAAATGCAAGTTGTTTTTACTATCTACATGAGAACACCACTTAAACACTTTGATGATACGTTCGTAAATTTCTTTAAAAGAGTTGATTACAGTTAAATTAAGAAATAATGTAACAAAGAGTGAGTTTAATTGTGACCATTTTTAAACGTAATGTTTACCAGTCATAATCAGAAAATATCTATTGTCCATTCATCGAGAATTGAGAGTGTGGCATCGCCCACTATTGCCATGACATCATGAAACGCAGGTTCACATTGGATCTACAGCAGCGCCACCTCGGTAAATAACAACTCACAAGTGGCCTCCGTGTTTACACCAGATTCTTACCACACTGTGGGTAGCGTATTACTATCAACATTGGGTGAATAAACTACATCAACAATTATTAGCCACTGACCCAAATCCATGAGATTCCAAAAATAAATACTGTATCAAATTATTTTCTTTTTAAACAACACCCTTCATGTCATGATAACTTTACACATTAACACGTAACCAAAATCGTGTCAATGAGTTACCTTTGCTCTTAAATTCCGTAGTATTGATTCATTTAAAATTAAAAACCACGAATCTTCCTGTGAATGAAAAAAATGGCCAGGTCCTGTAGGAAATGAAATGTTCAGTTATAATCAGATTTGCTTCCGTGTCAGCAATAGATCTAATTGTAAAGCTAAGACGAATGCGACTCTTACCCATCACACATTTCCTGTGAGAACACGCTTTTTACTGCCTTTAGCAAATACAACCAATTTATATAAATAATGTTACCATAAAAAAGTACAGAAACCTTATTTTAAAATTTTAATTAAAAAAATGAAACATAGTTACTTATAAACCCACCGCCAGCCCTCAATCTTGTGTTACAAGACTAAGACGACTCCACTACATTCAATTTGAAGGGTCCAGATGAAAATAATATATAATGATTGGAAGGCGTAATGTGCGGTGTCCACTCTGCTTGGCCTCAGCAGTCAAAAGTTAGAGATTCGAAAACGGATAATTTCGACCCAGCCGGTGTCCACTCTGCTTGGCCTCAGTAGTCAAGGGTTGGAGGTTCGGAAACGAATAATTTGGACCCAGGCGGTGTCCACTCTGCTTGGTCTCAGCGGTCAAAGGTTGCAGTTTTAGAAACGGATAATTTCGACCCAGCCGGTGTCCACTATGCTTGGCCTCAGCAGTCAAAGCTTGCAGGTTCGGAAACGGCTAATTTCGACCCAGCCGGTGTCCACTATGCTTGGCCTCAGCAGTCAAAGCTTGCAGGTTCGGAAACGGCTAATTTCGACCCAGCCGGTGTCTACTCTGCTTGGCCTCAGCAGTCACAATTTGGTGGTTTGGAAAACGCATAATTTCGACCCAACCGGTGTCCACTCTGCTTGGCCTCAGCAGTCACAATTTGGAGGTTCGGAAACGCATAATTTCGACCCAGCCGGTGTCCACTCTGCTTGGTCTCAGCAGTCACAATTTGGAGGTTCGGAAACGCATAATTTCGACCCAAACCGGTGTCCACTCTGCTTGGTCTCAGCAGTCACAATTTGGAGGTTCGGAAACGCATAATTTCGACCCAGCCGGTGTCCACTCTGCTTGGTCTCAGCAGTCACAATTTGGAGGTTCGGAAACGCATAATTTCGACCCAACCGGTGTCTACTCTGCTTGGCCTCAGCAGTCACAATTTGGAGGTTCGGAAACGCATAATTTCGACCCAGCCGGTGTCCACTCTGCTTGGCCCCATAAGTCAAAAGTTGCAGATTCCGAAACGTGTTATAAATCGTATTAAATTCGGCCTAATCTTTGTAGCGTGTTGATGATTCAATTTTGAATTTGGAATGAACAATTAATTTTGATCACCATGGAAATAATGAAAAATGATTCTTATTGTTAGATTGTCTTTTTATAAATATTATTTTTGCCAGCTAGCTTTTAAATGAATTGTATGCTGGTAATGCAGTGGCAGTCAGTATGCGGTTAAGGTTTTGAACGAAAATACCACTGTGACTGCGTTAACTCTGGAAATGTAGGAATATCTCGGGTGGGAGAGGAGTCGGGAGTTGTAACCCTCTCATTCATTAAATAATTTGTGGAAGAAATTAAATTTAACAAAATAATTAGTAATAGGACATTTCACAAACCTCAATGGAACAGTGGTGATTGCCCTGTTTGCTGGAAGGAGAGGATTTAGATTTTAATCTACTAGAGTTGTTGTCAATAAAGTGATTCTGCAGAGATATCTTGGAATCGTGTATGATATACAGTTGAGTTTCAATTCACCCACTTCGCGGTTAGGTAACGAAGATGATAATTGTTAACTGTTAATAATTTTCGATGTTACCTTGAAAGGGTCGCAATTAGCAACAATCGAGTCCATCGCGTGGTCCGATTTTACTCTAGCTATAACTTATGTTCAAATTTCTCTCTTTTAGGTCCTATCTCCACCATGTTCTTTTGAAAATGTTAATGAAATAGTGGTTAGATCACTTCCACATTTCAACGATATTCTGTGCATATTACATAAATCGGTGGGGGCATTTTAATCTTATATTTTTAAAAAATAATAATTTTTACCATATATCTCTTTTTTTTAATTGAAATAGTTTTTAAAATTATATTTGATGCATAATAATTTGTTTTAATCCGTCCGTTAAACGTTTTACTATACTGCATGCATAAGCACACAAACTTCCATTGGAATATATCGATTAGTCTCTGAGATATGGGTTATTTTACTATATAATATTTAGGTTTCAGAAAAACAGCTACAAAAGAAGAATATAGAGACAAAAAAAATTAACTTTGGATACCTTATATTATATTCCAAGGCCATAGAAAAGTTTATCTGGGCCTTCTTTAGCTAAAATCTCATCTTCCAGCTTTTTCTTGGCAACTAATGTCTTCTGTCTAGCTTCTATTTGAATGTCTTCAGCTTTTCGCACTTGCAATATGGTAGGTTAGTTTTGTGAAGACAGGATTGACTTATGAGTCAATTGTCTGGAAGGACTTGGTTTATCAGGACTAACTATAACCATAACTTTCCTTTGACCAACATTTCTCCTCTTTTTAAATTCCCTTTCGGTTTTGTCATTGTCACAAAGTATAAGTATATAGGTGCACAAGAATACTCAATACTGTTTGTAAACAAACACTGAATAAATGTACGAATGACATAAAACAAGAAAACAAATCTTGTGCCAATCATCTGTCTTGACTGTCAAAGCCTTTAAGCAAGCTGCCAACTTGTGCAGACAAAAAAACATTACTAAGTTTAGTGTGCACTACAAGGAATATTCTCACGCAGACTCAGGACTAACGTTATCTTTTTTGTATGACATGTTATCTTTGAAAAAGCATTTGGAAATACTTTCGGATGGTATTTCAACATAAAAAATTATATAAAATTAAAGCTAAGAACTCAAAGAATAATTAAAAAAAAAAAAAAACGAAATTTTTGTTCCTAACGATTCTCCTTAATTTGTAGTAATTCTTCAATTCTGATGGGCTATTAATCTATACAATATAAGCATCTTGAAGTTCTTGTCTTTTATTTCTAATCTCATTATTAAACAATTGTTACGTGTTATAAACTGATATTGTTTTGTTAATTAAAGAGAACGGTTTGTTAAAAGGTTGAAATATTATTTCAGTGTTATGCTTAAGAGTTTAAACCTAACTCTTATATAATATTTTGAATATGTATTAGCATGTATATTTTGAATCATTTATATTTTTAACGTCACTGCTGAGTCTGCTTTGATGTCCTGACACGCATATCCGATTTAAGATATTTCAAGTGTTATAGTACTGAAACCGAACATCGCCGCTCGCACACCCACAGCAAACCATTAGGGAAGCGCGCGCCCATGGTGGCGAACGGGATGCCGGATCAAAACAAAACTAGGTAAAAAAAAAACACCGTGGTCAGTATACTCAGGTTCATTTACTAAGACACAGCATAGGCCCATCCAGTGAAAATAAATGGTATATATATATACTATAAATAAAAAAAATAAAAAAATAAAAAGTGCCTGCAGTAGTATACCTCAAACAATCCTTGTCAGGTGCACCTGCATACAAAAATTAGAAACGCCATAATTTGAAACAAGAAATGCCAATTCCACCCGGTATCCTTCGGCTAAGGGCGGGCTCCTAATGAAATCCAAGAAATAACTAAATAATATCTAAAACTAACTTAAAATTAAATAACAAAATATAAACTATATAAATGGCAACAATAACAATAACAAATAAATAAAGAATATGAGCAGGGTATCACAGACTAGTAGAAATGTCCATCATGGTTGCCGTCCTTTAGCAGAGCGCAAAAGCGAAGGTTCTCTGCGACCACGCATGATGGAGAGATGACAGCAGAAAATCAACTCATCTCCTGGACCCCATCAGTGAGGGGCCGTAAACTTAGCCGCACATGTCAGAAGGAAAACAGCTCAGCAAAACTAACAAAAACACTTAATTAAACAAAATTTTAAACTGGAGCTACTCCTAACTTGTACACCACGGCTCGGAGTCTTTGCCACTCTACCGGAAAGGCCAAACGCCTTCAAATGGTCAGTGGCCTCTGCAGCCAATAAACCACACACACATACACTATATAAAACACACATGAGCCGGGGAGATATAGGTATTGAACCGGCTCAGACTCCCCCCCCAAAAGGAGGAACTCCCCTCTGTTAATTTCTTCAAAATGAAGAACCAAACGAAATGCCTCTCCCCCCAATGGTTGAAGAATTATAAACCGGAAACCCTGAAGTCTGCAGAAGGTAAAACCAAGAAAATCCAGTTGGAGGCAAGAAATCCCTCCAAGAGTTGCGTGGGTACAAAGAAGAAAACAGGAACCTTGATCAGGAAGAAGGAGCAGAGGTGATCAGGCCTCTGGACCTAAAACCCTCCCGCACAGACTAAAGAGAAATCACGGATGACTCCGGCAAGGCTTCAGATGGGATATGTGCGCCTTCCTGAAAATCTTCCCGGACTGAGGATCTCCCAGTCGGGCAGTCACCGGAGTCAGAAACTTCAAGATGCGGTGGGGACCAGTCCACCTGTAGCAAAGTTTAGCAGCTCTTTTATCCACAGCCGAACTGACTGGGTGAGCCTTGCAGTAAACTAGATCCCCCACCTGGAAGGGATTGGCAATACGACCTCGGTTGTACTTCCTCCTTACTAACTCCCTAGCCCGAATGAGATTCCGCCTGGCTGCCTCCCAAGTGGCTTTCACATTGGGTGTACCAGGAGATGGCAGAAGATCGCTAATTTTCCAAAAGGTTCGCCAAAGGGTTGTTTGGCGGAAAGCCAAATAATAACTCGAAAGGTACCGCCTTGTGACTTTCATGCTGGGCCGTATTAAAGGCAAATTGGATCCAAGGTAGTTGTTGATCCCAGGTGGTCTGATTTTCCGCATGAAAAGGCAATGAGAGCAGATCGAAGATTGCGATTAAACCGTTCGGCGTGAGAAGGCTGAGGATAGAAAGGGGAAGTAGTCACATGGCGGATTCCGTGCCCAAAGCACATTCTTTTTAAAGATATTGGAGACAAACTGTGAACCATTATCGGAAACTAAGGTGGCGGGGATTCCAAAGTGTTGAAAAAAATGGTTACGAAGTGCTTGCAACCGTGAGCTGCGCGGTAGCACTCCGCAATGGGAACAACCAAACAAACTTGGAGAAGGCATCCACACAAACAAGTAGGAACTTATTTCCGGACTTGCTACGCGGGAGAGGCCCAACATAGTCAATGAAAAACCTTCTCCAAAGGTTTTTCCGCCACCTCAGATGACAAAAGACCCAACTTGGTATTTTGAGCGGGTTTGCTTAGCGAGCACAGTTCACAAGAACGTACTCGAGCTGCAATATCCCGGTCCATACCTTTCCAGATGAACTGATCCCTAATCTTCGCGATGGTCTTATGAATTCCTAGATGTCCGCCCACAGGAGAAGAATGAAAATACTGAAAGACCATCGGTACAAGAAAGCTTGGCAGCACTAACTTAGGTTTTCTCAGCTGCTTGTCACGGCAGCATAGAGCACCTCGGTACAGAAAATAAGGAGGGTGGGCACCTCCGTTTTTAAGCTCATTGATGATAGCAGTCAGCTCGGGATCCTTAAGTTGGTGTGGAACAATGTCCGAAAATGCCAGAGGAAAGTCCTAGGAGCACGCCACAACATGGCGGCTCTGTTAAATTCTGGTGGTCGTTGGGTAAGTGATACATGCGTGACAGAGTGTCCGCTATGATATTTTGGGTGCCTCGCACGTGCTGCACTGTGAACTTAGGGGCAGAAATTTGGACTACCCAGCGACCAATCTTCCCGAGCTGACGGGGGTGGGCAAAGGAGCCAAGAAAGAGCCTGGTTGTCGGTTTCCAACAAAAATTCTTTATGTTCTAGGTAAACGCCTGAACTTGTTAATTCCAAACACGACAGCCAAACACTCCAGCTCATAGACAGAACAACTCTTCTTCTCACAAGGGGTTAACGTGCGTGAAGCATAAGCTATGGGCTGCCGGATACCATCTACTTCTTGCGATAAAACAGCAGCAACGGCTAAGGAGGAAGCATCAGTTTGCAAGACGAACTTACGACTGAAATCAGGCATAGCCAAGACTGGAGGCTGCATCACTGCCTCTTTCAGCTGCTCAAAAGCAGTCTGTTGCGCTTCACCCCACTCAAACTTGGCACCCTTTTTCCTAAGAGAGTTCAGAGGGGCCGCCACTTCAGCAACATTGGGGATGAAACGACGATAAAAATTTATCATTCCCACAAAACGGGCAATCCCCTTGGCATCCTTAGGAGGAGGAAAACTCCCTGATTGCCTGGGTTCTCTCTGGAACAATACAAACACCTCGAGAAGAGACAACATGACCCAGAAACGATATTTCAGGCTGAGCAAAACTCACCTTTTCAGGATTGACGGTAAGGCCAGACTCTCGCAGCCTAGTTAGAACTTCCTCTAGATGAGTCAAGTGCTCCTCATAACTCTCACTGTACACAAGCAGGTCATCCAGATAGTTGAACACGAACTTAAATTTGACATCATGAAAGATAGAATCCAGGAGTCTGGTGAGTGTTTGGGCCCCCACAGCCAAGCCCATTGGCACTCGGGTGAACTGGTACAAATTCCAAGGCACACAAAAGGCAGTGAGAGGTCGAGACTCGTGTTTTAGAGGAATCTGATGGTATGCCTGATTAAGATCAAAAATGGAGAAATACTTGGCCTTACCAAACCAGTCGAAAGCAGAATGCAAATCGGGGAGAGGCACGGAGTCAATTTCTATCTGAGCATTGAGCTTTCGATAATCCAGGACCAATCTGGACTTCCCATTAGGTTTCGGCACTAGAAACGCTGGACTGGAAAAATTTGAGCAAGACGGCTCGATTACCCCCACTCTTAAGTAAATCATCAATCATATTTCTCAGAATTTCCATCTTGGGCGGAGCAAGCTTATATGGATGGGAACGTACAGGACGGGTGTCTGTAAGACGAATCTCGTATTCCAAGAGATTGGTCGTGCCCAGTTTTGTCAGTTAGGACTTCAGGAAAACTGGAACAAATCTGCCTTATGTCCTCAGCCTCTTTCGGCGTAAGATGTCCTAGTTGGTCAGGAGGAGTCAAGCTCTTATCTTCCATCTCTAAGGCAGCAGTCCCACGAGACTCGACATCTGAAAAGGGAACGAGCACCCGCCTGGCGAAAGCAAAGAAAACATGACTGGAGGCCAAATCCAAAATCATGCCAGTTTTTCCGATAAAATCTGCTCACAAGATGAAAGGAAAAGTCAGGTCCTTAGCCACCAAAAAGCTCCAATCCCAAGAGAAATAATTAATTTCGATGTGAATCTGGGCACTACAGATAATAGGTAAAGGTGTGCGTGAAGCAGTCCAGCAGATAAGTGAACTAGGCTCAACCTGCCGTATTAGCCCAGAGGATTTTAGATCTTCAAAAAAGATAAAGAAATCAGGCTGCGTGCTGACCCAGAATCAACCAGGGCCTTCTGCACCACATTCCCCACAAGCACATCCAGTTGAGCGGGCAGCCCTTACTCCCTGCGCAGCCAGAGCAGCAACCTCCCCTCTCGGCCAACGATGATAACTGTCCCCAAGTCTATTTCTTTCTGTTTTCTTTCTGTTCTGTATTAAACCAGCTACCCTTTTACCATCAAAATCAGGTACATATTTGCCCTCAAAATTACCTTTACGGCACGAGTCGGGCTTACTCGTCCGCAAGCTTACTAGTTTTTTTTATTAAGTGGACAAAACGGTCTAATATGTCCCACTTGCTTGCAGCCATAACAGGTAGGAGGCTGCCTACGGGAAGGAGCAGCTGCTGGCTCAGACTGCACCGGAGCATGGACCGGCCCCGGAGGCAAGTGAGGAAGATGCCTCGACATGGCCTCCCTTTGATCATCCGCATCCTGAACCCCTCTAGAGATGATGTAGAGGCGGTCCAAATCCGCAAAAGGATGCGGGACGGCTACAAAAAATCAAACGGGAGCGTTCTTCAGGTTTAATGCCCTCCAAAATAAGGCTCACCAACTCCGTTTCGCTCAAGCTCAAGCGCAACACCCGAGCTACATCCCGTATCTCCCCGACAAAATGGCTCAACGTCTCGTCTGGTGCCTGAGGACGGTAAACGCGTTCCACCCGCAAGCGCTCCCTAACCCGAGCAGGTACAAAGAACTCCAAGATCTCGGCGTGGAACTGGTCAAAGGTGGCACCTCTCTTAAGGCAGTCTAGAAGGCGATCAAAAAGCGGCCTTAAGGAAAACTGCGCTAAAATCTGCATAAGCATGGCATCTGTCATACCAGGAAATTCTCTTAGCTTAAAAACTTCCAGAAGGAAATGGATAAGTAAATTAGTGTCAAGCCCATCAACTCTGGGGAAGTGTTGTAAAACACTCCCCAAAGGATGGGGCAGTTTGCCAAAGCTAGAAAAGGAAGGCACAACTATAGATGATGCCTCACCAGCCGCTTCAGGAGGGCCACTACCCATCGGAGACATAGTAACTCTGGGAGGCTCGAAAGAAAGAGCCGGTGGATGGTTAGCAAAAGTAATGGTAGTGGGAACCTCCGTTGGAGTGACAGCGGTAATAGTACCCCCTTCTCTTTCACCGAGCGCACCTCACTCAAACCATCTAAGGCTTGTTTTAATTTGTTACTGGCCGAAAAGGCCAACTTTTAATATCAGAATTTAAACTAGGAGCTGACATAAGTAAAACTATTCTGTCACGCCAATGTAAAAGCTGAGACGCCAATCTAGCCTTTGCTGACCCGGACATGGGAAGTGACTCAAAATTAATATCGTCTTCTAATTCCTCCATTCGGGTTTTACAAAACTCAAATTCTGTGTTAATTTGGAACTCTGCATTCCAGCTGCGGTCCAACGCTATACAAGCCCGTAATTGAGCTCTTAATGCCCTCACATCTCCCTCGGGCTTCTGTCCTCTCGCCAGGACCTCAAAAACCAACTCGGGCTTGCGTAGATGTTCAGGCACCAGGGGAAAAACGCCATACCAAACAATTAAGACAAATAAATACAACAATAAACAACAAAGCGTACGCAACAATTACTTAGTAACCTAAGTGGACTCAACTCACAAAGGCTTACACTGACGAGGTCCAAGTGAAAGAACTTAATACCCGCTACCTAATAGAAGGATACCCTGCAAAAATACACTAACCACAACCTACAAACACAGAAGCAATAAATATAACAAAACAACACATTGATAGGGGAGAAGTAGAGTACAGTTAGATAAATTTAGCGGTTAAGCAAGGGTAAGTCTGCAGGAAGCAAGACACTAAAACCAATTCCACCCGGTATCCTGTGCTAGGGCGAGCTCCTAATGAAAAAAAGTTGTGTACTCTAACCTCCCCCTACCTAACACTAACCTACACCAACAAACAAAACCAGAACTGAGAGACAGCTGAGAGAGCAGCTAACCACGCTCTGCTACCATTGAAACCGAACATCGCCGCTCGCACACCCACAGCAAACCATCAGGGAAGCGCGCGCCCATGGTGGCGAACGGGATGCCGGATCAAAACAAAACTAGGTAAAAAAAAAACACCGTGGTCAGTATACTCAGGTTCATTTACTAAGACACAGCATAGGCCCATCCAGTGAATATAAATGGTATATATATATATATATATATATACTATAAATAAAAAAAATAAAAAGTGCCTGCAGTAGTATACCTCAAACAATCCTTGTCAGGTGCACCTTGCCACTCTACCGGAAAAGGCCAAACGCCTTCAAATGGTCAGTGGCCTCTGCAGCCAATAAACCACACACACATACACTATATAAAACACACATGAGCCGGGGAGATATAGGTATTGAACTATTATTAATAGTATTTTTATAAAAAATCAATTAATGTACCACATTGAGTTTGTCTCACTGTCCCAATCAAAGAAACTAATTACGTAAAATAGCTCTGGGATATATACTTTGGTCTAAAAGTTACTACTTTTGGCTCTTGTAATCTATTTTCTATCTAAATTATTTCCAGTCCATTGTTTGAATTTGTTGTCCTAATGAAGAATTTATACATACATATGTAGGAAGCCTATTACGGTATAAATACAAATCCTACTTAATTAATTTTTATCTACTTCCGGTATTAGAGGAAAGATTTTTGTTAACTTCATAAAAATTTCCAAAATAATCGTTAAATTTTTGCGTTGTGAAGTATTACTTTTTTGCTTGTTGTTAAGTCATGCAATACGAGTGCTGATAAAGTTCAATATTGCTATGTCAAGGATTCCTATCGGTTTAGAGTACCGCACGTAAAATAATATTCACAGCTTTAGTTATTAAGATTCGTTTATAACAGTTTTAAAATATTTACAACGCATATTTTTTGATTCGTCACTGGTGCAATCTGGAAAAAACAAATTAGACATGGTCTTTATATTTGCTATCCTAATTACACTATTTAATCAAGCACTGTAAAAAGATTTTATAACATTTAAAATCTAACATATTTTTCAGCCTATTTTTCGTATCTAAAAGTAGCTACAGCTCTTTAGGGTCAGATAATTAGGATTATGTGATATAAATACAGTTTCTTCTAAATCTTTCTCAGATTTTGCAGATTACCTGAATGTATTTGTAAATGCCCTTTATGAATTTAATTTATTTTAAGAAGGAATGAAACATTTCAGTCACTGTAAAGCCAACCTACAAGCAAAAAATAATTTTAGATTGTAAATAAAAAATATACATACAAATAAAGTGCTGGTATCATTATTGACCAATTTAACTGATTTTTACGTTTTTTTGTTCTAGTAAATGAGTGCTATATGGCACCTATACGCTAGTCCAGAATAGCCTTAAAATTAACGAAAATTATACACTAAATATAGATGTTATAAGTATTCAGTTTTTATTTTAGCTATGTTTTACTTTTTACATAGTGTATTTAGTTGATTATATATAATTAATGTTTATTTAAAGTAGTATAAATAAGAATATTTTATAATTTCTTTAAGTTTTATGATATTTCATATAGGAAGGCAATTTAGGTTTCGATAAAAAAATAACGCAGATATAGCTTATTTTTCCAGTAAAAAATAGGTTACAGATATTCACTAAGTAAATAAAAAAGCAAAATTAATGTCTTGAGTTTCTCAAGTGTTCAAATAGCCAAACAAAAAAGTGAAGGTAGGGACATGACAAATTACTACTGGCATTTTAACTAAAGCAACATGGCGTCACTTTTTTCAGATTATATTACACACCTTATTATAATTGTAATAATAATGAGAATTTTAAATTCTACTGTAATACTGAATTATAAACAAGGGAGGACAATGCACAGCACTGCTAATGAATCATCTCATTCTGAAGTTGAATAGTATACATATCGGCCTGATACCTTACGCGCACTAGCAAAACACAGGTTTATTCTCTGGACATTTAAATTTCTAGATATTATGGAAGTTAGGATTAATACAGACGTAGAGACGAAGTGAATGGATGAAGTTGCGCTTTGAATAAAAAACTCGGCCAGTCTTTGTTAGTGTCGGCTGCGGTTTTTTAATTATATTCACGCATCGAATTCGATGCGCCTCTTTCATGCCGAGCTCTAGAAATATTTCTCTGACATTTCCCATGAAACACGCATAATCGCATTGTTCACCGATTAAAATTTGCTGAGTGCTAACGAAGCCTATTACTTGTGGGTGTGGAGAAATTTCATTTCTGACGATGTGTCTGACCGTCAGACGAACTAGCCTATACCACACACTTGATACACTTGAAATGTAACATGAAGTTGCATTTATATATTAGCAACACACAGTTTGATGATGGCGCATCTCACTCCAGGCGATTTGGATAAGCGTTAGTAACAGTAGTCTTACGGGTAATCATGATGCCATGACGAGAAAACAGTTGAATACATGTATTTTTAAACAACCTCAGTGCAATCATATAAGATTTTAACATGGCATCATGATCTCGCATGTAGATTATTTATACATAAAAATAAAAATATTTTTGGTGACTATAAACTTTATGGCATTTCTGTGTTGTAGTTTCTCGCTAGTTCACAAAAACCTTTATTCTTAAAAATACCGTTAAGGAAGCCAATTCAATGAAAACAATGTGCATGTATTATTTAGCAAAATATCTAAATATAATCAGTAGACATAAAAATTTCCTTGAAACAAAAGATACGTTATATTATAGTACATGTCCAACCATGCTGTTTGCCTAAGCGTCCACTTACGCCTAATTTTTTCTACTAGAAGAGGGTTAAAACTTTCTTTTCTATACGATTCCTGTCTGTCTATTTGACAAAAAGACATCTCAAGAATGAAATGAGTTATTAGTTTACATTTTAGCATACAACTTTAGCGAAACTTGTTATGAGACACGTGATGTGCTTTATGATTATTATCATTATTATGTCGTTATTACACTCCTACTTTGAGTGATTATACACGATGCAGTTTTGAACATTTCTCAACAGTGTTGAATCTCTGACTAATCAACTAATCGAATCAAAAAACTCGCTTACTACAAGTGAAATTATAATACACAAACGTATCCCCCACGTAAACGTATTCCCACCAAACCAATTTTTACGAAGTTGGAGCATAAAAGAAAACTGTATTTAAAGGCTTGTGGTTTGCACAGAGATTTTATTTTATATAGGCACCTTAATGAAAAAATATTAATTGTTAATTCTGACTTTGGTATGCTAGGCTAATCACAGCCATTAAATAACGCTTCAAATTGCAAAATCGTCGCATGAATGTGTACGCTAAGGCTAGTATTCCTTAAAGAAATCTGGTAGCATACTCAGCCGGCAAGTGAGAGATTCGGGTTCGAATCCCGGCAGAGGAAATTACTTCATGTGATTCAATGTTTATTGAAATTTAAAAATCCTGTTTAATAGTAAGATATATTAAATTTTTATTCTATTGTGAAACATGGTGAGTTTTAAAACTGTCATTCTGAACTATAGGAATCATATTATGGTATAACTTTGCTTTAAACTGCCATGAAGTCTGGGATACACTAAGCTGACATACTCAATTGTGTACTACAAAAAATATACAAAGTAATCAAGAAACTTCTGGATAACAAGAATTAGTAACAAATTAAATATATGTTCCTTTGGTTACATGTATATTCCGGCTAATTATATCAATAGCAAGGAGAACACAAACACAGGTCTCTCTGGAACCCTTTGAGTATAAATCCTTCTGAGAACATATATGAGTCACCAGAGTCACTTCACCAATCAGGCCCCCCTTCGCCTCACTCCTCGCCCATTTACAATTTCAGGGTTCTTCGGTGGTGGTGCGAATTGCTCGGCTCTGTCTACCTGCTTTTGATACGAGCCGTTGCGCGTTTCAGACTTTCAGAAACAATATTCTAAGATTCTCACAAGAAATTTTTCGTGAATTGGATAGCTCACTCAGTCACCTATCTATCAGCTATCATCAGTATGCACTTTAAAATTTGAAGCCTAATTGCGCAATAAAATCAATTTTATAACCGCTGACGGATTAAGTAAACTAGTTTAAGGCACTCCGCTTGGCGCTGCTCGCCGGGCACTAATAGGGCGTGTTTCTAGAGTTAACCGCTAGATGGCATATACGTCGAGGGATTTCAAACGGGAACAACTTATAGCATTGACAATTTTATCTTCCCAGAATGATTCATATGTATGTCTGGAATACAGTTTACAGTGTATCCTATGGTCAGACCAAGAAAGTGTTATATAGCGCAACACTAGCGAGTTCTGTTAGATTCTATTAGTCTGTGGGATGGTCCCACTGTCGTGGCGAACTCCGCTTTCATCCTGTTGTTTTAATAGAACATATCACCATATCATGTGATATATCTTGGCCTTTCAAAGACTTTTTTAACAATATGTAAACTCTCCATCCTACCACAATGCGAATCTCTACGGAAGGAAATAAAAAATACAAATTATTTTAAATATATAACCCATGGATGTATAAAATGTGTGTGAATAAATAGGAATTTTATATGGGAAGATAAAAATTTTAGAATAAAGGTTACAGTTAAAAATTCTGAGGCCATTCCATGGATTAATATTTTAAAAGACAAAGTTCATAGAGAATCCCACACGCTCACGTAAACTTGTTTCTGAACCACTCTTCATTATATTTTTACCTCGAGTAGGACTGCAGTCGATATTTACTCCAGGTATAAATACTCAACATAAAAATCGTTAAAATATGAGTACCACGAACATACTTCCATTCATAAATATCACCATTCCTTTATATTTAAAAACAGAAATGTAAGTAAAAAACTTTTGTTTTCATTTCGGGTTGTTGTGCACAATACTTTAATCTACAAATATAAATTATACTCCGAAATGTGTTGAGCTGTATAAATGCTTTCATTACGAATGGAGAGGATGTCGTGACATCAAATTGGTGGTTTAACGGACCAGAAGTGTTGCATAGTAAGTAGACTAAGTTGTCAATATTGGACGACAATATTAGACACAAAAACCATCAATAAAGGAATTTAATAAGTTTTTAAGCTGCAAAATCGCACAATACAAGTATACATTTCTCAACTAAACAGCTTTTTAATTAAAAAAATTATTTTAAATTACTAGTATAATAAAATATTGTAAATAATAGTAATATTTTAAATTTTAAACTAAAGTAGAGATAACATTTTATTTTACTTTTTTATACTATATAACTAAACATTTCAATTTTATTTCTACCGTCTAAAATACGAATGTACAAATGCGATTATGGATAGGAGTTATATTGTGGCTTCAAATTACTAGTTTAATGCACTAAATGTTTAGCTTAACAAGGACCTGACATTGTCAATTATAGACTAGAAAAAATATACAGTACACAAATAAACTTTTGGAAGACTATAAGTTGTAACGAAGGTTAAGTGTAGTAACGAATGAAATACTTGATCCATCTGGCTATATTTAGGATAAGCATCATACAACCAGAAGAAGAGTTAATTTAATTGCTTGGCTATCATCTGGAAACAGAAAATTAAAGACGCGCCTATATATTTGAGATATATTATTTCTAAAAAGTAATTCGAACATTTTTTAAGTTATTTACTATGTTGTTATTTTAATAACATGTAAATATAAAATGTTCCAAAATATGCGAACACCATTTTTAAACTTTCCAAGACTTGTAAAAATTTTTTAAATCAGTCATTTATAAAACTGCTTCTTTTATTTTGGCACTATATAATGATTATAATACATAAAAATATTAGTTTAAATGTGAAAAATCAAACATTCTGTATAATTTAAAATATATTAATAATATTATAAATGCGCAAGTATATCTGTTAGCTTGTTTCGTTTTCACGCGTAAACTACACAATCAATTGCACTGGAATTTTACATAGACAATCTTACGGTTCCTGGGCTGAATATAGGCCTTTTCTTATTTCGAAAATCCCTTCGGGCTACGCCACACAAATCTTAAAGGTAGCGAAAAATCCCATCTTGGTCTCTAAAGTTGTGTTATATTAATTGAATGAGACTGTCAAATGTAATCAAATGTTCTGTGTAAACATTATTTACTGGATAAATTGTCTAGAAAGAACCCATATCTTTTAACTATTTTACATTTAAGCGATTAAGTAAGTACTAATCTACATTAAACACATTTTTTAAACATAAGAAAATCAGAATTTTACTATGAAGACTCCCTTTGAAGCAGTCGGCCAGAAATATGATAGTTGAAATTTTACAGGACGGTTTTTTTTGAACTCCTGTAAAAAAACTTTGGAACAATATTAAATGTTACGTTGGTTCAAAATGTTGTAAAAGATTAAAAGATTATTACAAATTTAAAGACTGTTATAAAAACCCATCTCAGCTCTCTTTTGATAGAAGTAGACTTTTCTAATCTGTGATATATATTTTTCATGGTCGGGGAATACAAAGAAATTGACTATGTTTTTCCATATACTGTATACTAAGGCGAAAGTCAATTACAATGACCATAACAGTTTTTATTATGACAACAATGCAAACTCAACATTGGAGTCGTAAATATAAATTCATACGAAACAGCAATTGTCAAACATGTGCAACAACTACTAAATTGCATACAATGGTTCGGGTAACTGGTAGCCAATCTAAGTTGTGTGTATATATATAATATATGAATGAATTATATATATATATATATATATATAATTATATATATATTATATATATATAATTCATTCATTAGGAGAGTCAATATCAGCTTTGGGGAAAAATAGTAAGACTGGAGTAAATTACAATGACCATATACACTTTTTAATGTATTTTCTTGAACGGGTCAAGAAAGCTATCTCAACATTCACACGAACCAGACCTCATGCAAGTGGCCTAAGCTACTGAATTGCGTGCAAAGTCGCTTTACATTCCTGAGACCATTTACCTCGCTAACACAGCATGGCTTGAGGGGTTGCAAAAGACGTGCAGTAGACAGCTATTAAGACGTATAATGTGTGTCTTAGAATAGTGAAGTGAGAGCCTATAACTCTAAGGATACATTATACTTTTATCTGTTCTCTACGTAAGCATTTGTCTCGCTAACACAGCAATACCTAGAAATGGTTCTGTAAGCTGCCTTGAGGGTTTACAGTAACGGTGGAGAAGACAGCTCTCATTCAGGCGTATATTGTGTGTGTGTTGAGTAATGAATACGTTCTAGTGAGAGCCTCCAACTCTGAGAATATATTACACTTTTAGCTGTTTACTATGTTACCGTTACCATTTGTCTCGCTACAGAGCAGTTACATAGACAATGGTTCTGTAAGCTGCCTTGAGGGTTTACAGTAACGGTGGAGAAGACAGCTCTCATTAACATGTATATTGTGTGTGTTGAGTAATAAATACTACATTATTTAAAACATGCAATACCATTAAGCCCTATGACAATTTTGGATCGGAAGTAAACGTGTTTAAAGTACATATTAGTTTATTGTACAATGTTAAGACGTTACAAACAAAATCGCAAAGTTAGCGCTTGAAGAAGAAAGTTTTTGTTCGAACCAATTACATTTTACACACCATAGTAGAGTTTAGCTTGTGTCCACAATCAATTATACAGATACTCGGTCTGAAAAGCCTACTAGTTCAAACGTTTCTACGTTTGGTACTTTTAATCTACCTTCAGTCCAAGTTATTTCTCGAGACCTTGAACCGTTTACCCCGATAATTAAAAATAAAAACAAATGAAGAACTAACTTTATATAAGTAAAAAAATGTCTAATTCCTGTATTGTAATCTAATTCTGGTTAAAAGTATTTCCGATGCCGTAATAGCGTTTTTATTATGGCACCATCAAGAAAATATATACGAACACAGACTTGAAAAAGTCATTTTTCCATAAAAGAGTGTATACTTTTGGCCACTGTAATTTATTTTATTTGTAACTTATTTCCAGTGTTGTAGGAAACTTTTGTCTTGTGGCCTTTTGTGGTATGTACATGCTCAGGTCTGAAAAGTATTCTTGGATAAAAAAGTCTACTTCCGTTATCTTAATCTACTTCCGGTCTCATGTATTTACTGCGTAGTAGTAACGTCTGCCTTCTAGCCTCGATCAAAAAACATTTACATATGTCGACTAATTCCGAAGCGAATAATTATTCAAAAAGCGACTAATACCATCCGTAGCAGTGTACTTCTAGTCTTAGTTATTTCCACTGCCGGTAAGTCTGCTCGCTCTAGAACTCCAGGAAGTGAAAAAACATATCTTCATTGTTGTTGGAGTTACAATCGTATTTAAGGTCCTATGTTTGGATAGCATTGTTCTGGTCTGTTTTTGATTGTTCTGGTGCGGGCACATGGCACATGTGAGTCAAATTATATCTTTCTAAGACATCAAGATGTTAAAGTAAAATATAGTTCTCCTAGTAGTTTCAACAATATTTTAAGCCGTATCGATGTCTTATCTTTATGAAAATAATTTAGTTTCTTCTATCAAAGTCTAGGTATTGACGTAAGAAATTTCATCTTTCTGAGATATCGGTGATGAGAGAAGAACTAGTGATGAGTGAGAGAGGTCTTTGTCTATATTTCGATATGAGGTTGCTTGGAATGCAAATTTGATTTTTGGGGGTTTTCTAAGTAACTGAATAAATTTCATCTGATTAATTTCTAATAAATATAATGAATTATAAAACTTTTCACGTTACACAGAGTTATTTAAAGGTGTTTTATTAGATATAGAAAATTTACGCTTTACAATAATACATTTATACTAAACCATTTCTGTAACTAAAAAATTGCGTATAGATAAAATGTTAAATATAGTGTATCATTGAACTTTCGTATACAAGCAAGGTTCATGCTAATGTAACATAATAATATCATTTGCCCTGAAATATCTGTGAAAATTGAATAAGCTGGTTTAAATCTTGGCAAAGAAGTCAGTAATAAATTTAAGGAAGACATGTATAGAAGGGAAGGGGGTGGTATTTTGATTCCCCGGGAGAATTGTTGCGTAGCAAACCAACAAATTATGTCCGTATGTATTAAATTGCTCCTATCAATTATTACTATTATCTCGTTATCGGTACAGTAAGCAAATTGTATGTCCTATCTGATGTCATGATAGCGCGGAATATTGCCTCCTGCTAGAAAGTTGCGTTATTTCAGTTTACCAGGGGATGATTAATGATTTGTTATATACTTTGAACTGTTTCAAATGTAAAGCAAGCTCTAGTTTACTACCTTAATGTTGCACTATACAAGCCCACTGACTTACCGACACAAATGCTTGAGAGTTTCGTGGCTATAGAGAAAATTATATTGTAACCAGTATACTGTACTGCAGATATTACTGCTCATTGTCAACCCATTTAATCGATGTTATGTGTTAATTGTCACGCTTTCATCGATATAATTGTATAGATATGCACAGACAAAGCCCAATAACTGTATTACATGAAAGTTATGAAAGATGTTCAAATTATCAGTAAAACCATTATGGACTAGTATTATGCATTTATTTATATATTCATACGCATTGACAAAAAGTTTTAAATAGCCCATGTTTCACTTAAACATATGTAAATATCTATCCCGGTATCTGGTGTTCGCTTTCATTAATTATATGAGCAAACAATACGGCTTTGTTAATTACTGTTGTGATAAATTATATATCAAACTTAATCAGTGGGGTCTTATGAAATGTTTAGTCAAAAAAAATAGACAAATAAAAGAGTAAAAACGGGTAAAACAGATTGTTAGACTTCGAATTTTTTAATTAATTACTTTATAAATAATTTCCATAACAAAAATCTAGATTTCACTAAGCTTGGCAGATTTATAAATACTAAAAAAGTAAAATATTCATTTTATTAGTTTATTTTTCCACCATTTTCTTTTAACCCCTCTTGTTCCTTATTTCTTCTTAATGCTAAAAAGAATGAATATTAAAAATCCATGAATATTAAAATGTCTCCTTCCAAATTCAGAGTGATTTTTTTTTCAAGACGTGCAATAAGAAGGACTATTGAACGTACCGTAGAGTTGCAAGAAGAACAAGAAAACCGCATAGGGTCAGATAGAAGAAGTGATTGATTCCTTCTTTTGTACTATGTCCCAGACTCTGAATCAGGAAAAATCCTTTTTACTGTATTCCTTTATTCAAGTCATCACTTAACTTTATACTTACATATATACTTTATGAATATTAAAATGTCGATTCCTTTCCAAATTCAGAGTGATTTTTTTTTTTTCAAGACGAGCAATAAGAAGGACTACTGAACGTACCGTAGAGTTGCAAGAAGAACAAGAAAAACCGCATAGGGTCAGATAGAAGAAGTGACTGAATGCCTTCTTTTGTACTATCTACTACCAGACTCTGAATCGGGAAAAATCCTTTTTGACTGTATTCCTTTTATTCAAGTCATCACTTAACTTTCTACTTACATATATACTTTATTGCAAATGATTCGTACTAATTTGCAATTTTGGACATCATGGATTATTTATATACCTTATTTTAATATTAAAAATAAGTAATTTTAATTTATAGATATAAAAATTTCTTAACACAATAATTAGTCTCATTTATTTATATTTTGTAAGCGTTTAACATACAGAGTATTTTAATTATCTTATCTTCCATGTCAAGAAATGAATTGATACTAGAGGTTGTTGTTACTAGAAGTATTACTTAAAAAAAACCTGGAAAACTCAAAGAAACGAATGTGAAAAGTGACATGGAGCAAAAGTTTTTAATACGGTCCGTAACAACTTTGAATAAGTTTCAGACTCGTGTTCGTGTCCAATGTGACTGTACTACTGGAGTCACACGTAGGGACCGAGCCCACCTGACATGTTACTACTGGTAATGTTACCAACACCTGGGCATTTAATAGATTTTAAGGAGGTATTAATTTAAGTTTCGAATTGTTTGGTAAGTGAAAAAATTAGGTTTATTAATTTTAGGGAGCTGTGTTATAAATTAATTCGTAATTTTATAGAAGTCTCTTGTGAAAACCTTTATTCAATACTCTACCTTGTGATCGTATTTTCTTCCTGTCAAGTTAATTAAATGTGATGTGAGAAAAGAAGATTGATTTTAGATTTATAATTGTTTCCTTGTTTTTCCGTAAATCCTTATACAGTGTATTTACTTCAGTAAAGGTAACTTTATAGTGGGTTACTATTAATATTGTTATTACTGGCTCGTATAGGTATGCTATGCACTAAATTATATGGGTTCAGTTATAAAATATCCATTTCTGATATTAATACACTTTAAAACACACTCTATCACTCTTTTTCTTTACGAACCTAAGAAATATTGAGCTATCTCAATTGAATAGAACTTTGAAAAGTTATTTTTTATTCAAACCTTGACTGGAATATACTATCACCATGTAGATAACATAGATGTCAGTTTGGCTTCTGCACACCAACAGAATATTAGCATCAAATAAACTATTGACAGTGTTATACAGTGCAGACACCATCATGATGTTTATGTAAGCGTAATACGTAGTTTGCCAATATTTGAGTACTTGTGTAGTTGTTTCCAGGACGTGAAAAGAGTACGGCACTTGACGTACAGTACTTCTACCCTTGTACCCCATACTCTTGAAAGGAACTAACTTACAAACGTGAAAGAAACTGCTGGTGACGTTGAATCATTCTGGAATTCATTATGGCCGCATCACTTTATTTCATGAATTTAAAATGATTCGACCAAACGGGAGGTGTTATGGCTCAATAACTGATGACTCTGGTCTGAATTTCCAGTGCAGGTCATTCAGCTCGTAATTCGCTCAGAACAAGAAAGTGTTGTAGAATAGAAATGGTGAACGGACAAATATTGGGGGTTGAGATGACCATCTATTTCAATGCATGTGCAGTGTTTAGGACCAGCGGTTCTTTGAACAGAGTATCATGTACCGCCATTAAGTTTATAAGAGCTTAAGTCTAATCGTTCAAAATCTACCAGGAAATATATCTTGCAGTAACATCACACTACAGTAACCCATCACAGGAGTGTTTGGTTTCCTATAAAAAAGTATATGCCTAGGATGTTCTATTTTTTCAGCAGGAAATAGCTTGCAAATTGTAACTTGTACTAAAATAACTATTTAAAAATTTCAAATGAATGTTAAACTAGTAGTTAAAATTTTATTTATCCGTGGTTTACCTGAAAACATCTCGGGAGCTGTAAGAGCTGGAGTATTCAATGTCATAATTTACAATAGGAAATAAATTACAGGAATTAAAAGCACTTAAAAATATATAAATAATAAAAATGTATTGTTAGAATTGTACTGTGTAATTGGTCTTATTAATTACATATTCATTTAAGGAGCTTATAATATGAAACATTGTGTTTTTGTACGGACTAATGTGAACTATAAAATATAGCATGCAAGTTTAAGGCCTTTTATGTACGATGTTTTATTAGTCTCAGAGTATACTACCAATTGTTAAAAATGTTAGATAAAAAATATGATTAAGTAATAATGTATTTTTAAAAAGTGCATGTTTAGGTTTTTATTACAGGAAGACTCTCTTGTGACTCTCAAAATATTCCTGGGGTAGTTTATATATTACTACTATGTGCACCTCTTATAGTTCAGTATAGATTTAGCATTCTACGTTAAAAAGAACTATATGTAAAGAAGAAGCTAATGGAAAAAACTGAACGTACTTCAGTTGTTGTAATTACACATTAAATAGGATTTAATTTTTTTTAATTTCTTTTAGTAGGATATGGGTGATTCATGATCAATGGACAAGATCGAAATTAACAGGGTCACGAACACTAATGAACATCCAGCTGTACATTATTTAAAAGGCCTCAGTGAAAAAAAGTCATGACGGAAACAATGTTTTAAAAATTCTAGTCAAAATCTTTACTCTTTAAATCATGTTAAAACTATGATTAATTTGTATTCCCTTCTTTCAAGATTTCGCTTTTTCTCAAAGTCGTGCAACAACAGGTAAAACTAACGTAAATTAAAAATTTTGATTTAAAGAAAATATATAAAAGTAAAAACAATAAAAAAGGATTTTTTTTGTTTTTAGAAAATTATTTCTAAAACCAAATATGGTCAAATTCCAAAAATTCTCTTATCACTTGACGAACTGAGCCACACCCCGCTTCCGCTCGCCCGTACCAAGCTAGCTTAACAAAGAACGTGCTCCCATTGGAGCGGAGCGGGGCCCGACTCACGGAGAGAGAGCAAGGAAAGGCAAAGAAAGAGCGTGGATGGCCAGCCATAGTGAAAATATATATATTTGAGAAGAAAAAAAACAAGGGGACAAACGCAGACAAAACTACCCAGAAAGGTTGCCTACTCAGGTGCACCTGGAGAACAAAAATATAAGTGGTCAACCCAGACTTATGGATAAAATTTAAAATCTTTATAAATTTAAGTTAGATAGAATTTAGAGCGCCAAATTTCAAACAGGAAAAGCCAAAATCACCCGGAGTCCTGTGGCACAGGGCGGGTTCCTGAAAGGATAGAATTAACCTAAAACTTAACTACTTAAAACTAGATAACAAACTGGATAACAATACTTAAATAACAGGCACACTGAGACAATATCACAGCAGGGTATCACAGAGAAATAATGTCCTCAGGTAGGAAAACCTTAGTAGCCCGCCATGGCACCGGTGTAAGGACCCGGCCCAAGAATCATGGGAGAGGCGGACATTGGAGCTGGAGTTCGTGAACCCTGCAAGCACAGAGTGCTTCTATAGCCTGTCTTGCTAGGTAAACATTTCAACAAAGTAAAAGTGTATAAACAAGTTTCAGAAGCCCTGAGTACATGAAAACAATTCAAAAGAATAAAAGTTAAGAATTAAGAGTGAAAAAAAAAGAAAATAGTAAAAAAAAATTTAAAAGGTAAAACTATTATAATCAATAAATATACAGGAAATTACAAGTTAAAGTTATAATTAACTGCTGTGACATAAGTAATAGTACAGTACAAAACAAAAGGTAAGCCTAGAAAACCTTTGGTTTAAAAAAACAAAAGAAACTCATATGACCAAGTACAAAAAAAATTAAGATAAGGTCAGAATTTCAACTTTAAAGACTAACAGTAAGTAAAGGCAAGCACAAAAAGGAGTTGGAACCTTTAGTAAAAGTAGCAGGGACATCTGGGTCAAGCAGAGAGAGCTTAATATAAAACATTTGGTGGTACATAAAAAAAAATAATAACCATAATACAAGACAACTACCAAGGAAACTAAAATTATGGACAAACTTATAAAATACACTATGTAGAGTTAATTCCTGAACCGAATTAGCTGAAACTTTCTGAAAAGCAGGGGAAAAGCTCCCTGCAGCTCTAATAAGGTAAATCCCCCCTGAAAATTTAGGGAAACAAAAGATAGCCTAAGAAACCCTTTGATCTAGGCTTATATTAAACTCTAGGCCTATCTAGGCTAAAAACTTAAACTTAGAAACAGGGTGAAAACAGTTTGCCTAGAGTTGACAGAATAAAAGTTAAATCCGGAAAACATAAATCCCAATTTAAATTCCCCCAAATAAACGTTAGCCTAAGAAACAAAAACAATGGGAAAAGTTAAAGTTGCCAGTTTCAAGGGTCAGTAAAAAAACAATTTAGCGGCCTCCTAAGGCTGGGAGAAAAGGAGACAAGTACTAAATAACACATAACTAATAAATACAAACTAGAATCCCCAGAACCTATAACTTAAATTCAGAACCACACGCTTATTGAGGTTAACCTGCTAAACGAACAAATATAAGTAAAATATAAATAGAGAACAGTTACTCACTCGTCAGTTGACACAGCCGTGTTTAGCCAGACATTTGGGGCAGAACAAAACCCAAAACAAAAACCCAAAACTAAATAAAAGGGTTTAAAACAAAATAAACTTCACTAGTAAACGGTCTGAAACAGAAGTCAAAGTCGCTACTCTCTCGATCCAGTCGCAGACGACACCAAAGCCTCGAAGAGTCAACGAGAGCAAACACCAACAACAAAATAAAGCACTATAACAAAAGAGTCGGGAAAACCGAAAAGGGGCACGAGAATTTGACCCGGCTCAGACACCCCCCCCCCAAAAGGGAGACTCCCCTCTCCAACAAGTAAACTCAAGAAGCTCTCCCCAGTTAAGGAATTCCCCGGCAAGGCTTTAGATGAGAAATATGTGCCTTTCGATAAACCTTGCCGGTTTGGGGATCTCCCAACAGAGCCGTCACCGGAGTCAGAAACCTAAAGATACGGTGGGGGCCTGTCCACCGATAAGACAACTTTGCAGCCCTTTTGTCCACGGCCGAACTGGTCGGATGAGCTCTACAATATACAAGTTCCCCCTCTCGGAAAGGGTTAGCCACACGCCCCTTGTTATACTTCCTCCTCAGCAATTCCCTAGCCCTGAAAAGATTTCGCCGGGCAGCTGCCCAAGTGCTAGCAACATCAGGAGTACCAGGCGGTGGCAGAAGGTCCCCAATCCTCCAAATATTAGCCAAAGGGTTGTTGGGTGGAAACCCAAACAACAACTCGAAGGGCACCGCCTTGTGACTTTCATGAACAGCTGTGTGTTAAAAGCAAATTGAATCCAAGGGAGTTCTTGGTCCCACGTCTCGTGATTTTTAGCATGGAAAGCGATGAGGGCTGATCGCAGATTACGGTTAAAACGCTCTGCGTGGGAGGGCTGTGGTTAGTAAGGCGAAGTCGTCACATGACGGATACCGTGCCCAAAGCACATTCTCTTGAATTCATTGGACAAAAACTGAGTTCCATTATCGGATACTATAGTGGCGGGAATTCCGAAATGTTGGAAAAGATTGGTACGGAGCACCTTAGTCGTGAGCTGAGCTGTGGCGCTTCGTAACGGAAAACAACCAGACGAAACTTGGAGAAAGCATCTACACAGACAAGCAGGAACTTATTACCTGACTTGCTACGAGGGAAAGCCCCAACGTAGTCGATGAAAAGCTTCTCCAGAGGTTCTCTCCGCCACTTCAGATGACAACAGACCCAGCTTAGTGTTCTGGGCGGGCTTGCTTAACGAGCACAGTTTACATGACCGTACTCGAGCCGCTAATGTCCCGATCCATACCCTTCCAAATGAAGAGGTCCCTAATCTTCGCGATGGTTTTATGTATACCTAAATGACCGCCCACGGGAGAAGTATGGAAATAATGAAGTCGATGAAAAGCTTCTCCAGAGGTCTCTCCGCCACTTCAGATGACAACAGACCCAGCTTAGTGTTCTGGGCGGGCTTGCTTAACGAGCACAGTTGACATGACCGTACTCGAGCCGCAATGTCCCGATCCATACCCTTCCAAATGAAGAGGTCCCTAATCTTCGCGATGGTTTTATGTATACCTAAATGACCGCCCACGGGAGAAGTATGGAAATAATGAAAAACCATCGGTACAAGAAGACTTGGCAGCACTAATTTGGGCTTTCCCCGCTGCCCTAGCTCGACAGCAAAGGGTACCTTGGGACAGAAAGTACGGGGGGTGGGCACCTCCCCCTTGAAGCTCACAGATAATATTGGCCAGCTCGGGGATCATTTAGTTGATGAGGGAGGATATCCGAAAAGGCCAGAGGACAGTCAAGCAGCACAGCCCCACATACCGGCTCCAAATCCTGAAGTTGGTCGCCGGGAGTATGGTACATCCTAGAAAGCGTATCGGCAATGATATTTTGCGTGCCACGCAACATGTTGCACAGTAAATTTAAGGGAAGATATTTGAACGACCCAACGACCAATTTTCCCAAGCTGACGAGGATGAGCGAGGAGCCAAGATAGTGCCTGGTTGTCGGTTTCAAGGAGAAACTCTTTATGTTCTAAAAACCTTCGAAATTTATGTATCCCGAACACAACAGCCAAACACTCCAGCTCCATAAACAGATGAACTCGTTTTTTCACAGGGTGTCAATGTGCGTGAAGCATAAGCAATTGGCTGCCTGACGCCATCCACCTCCTGAGACAACACCGCCGCAATAGCCAAGGAGGACGCATCAGTTTGTAACACGAATTTTCGACCAAAATCCGGCGATAGCCAACACAGGAGGCTGCATAACAGCTTCTTTCAACAATTGAAAGGACGTCTGCTGTGTTTCACCCCATTCAAACTTAGCACCCTTCTTGCGAAGCAGATTAAGAGGAGCGGGCCAACTCTGCAATATTGGGTATGAAACGCCTGTAAAAATTTATCATTCCCCACGAAACGTGCAACTCCCTTTGCATCTTTGGGAGGAGGAAAATCCCTGATCGCCTGGGTCCGAGCTGGATCTATGCAGACGCCCCGGGTGGAAAATAAGGTGACCCAGAAAAGAAATCTCACTTTGGGCGAAACTCACCTTTTCCGGGGTTGACGGTAAGGCCAGCACCACGCAACCTAAATAAAACTTCCTCCAGATGGGTCAAAATGTTCTTCAAAGCTCTCGCTGTATACAAAGAAGATCATCCAAATAGTTAAATACAAATTTAAACTTGACGTCATGGAAAATAGAGTCTAATAGTCGGGTAAGAGTTTTGAGCTCCACACAGCTAAGCCCATTGGAACACGGGTAAACTGATATAAATTCCAGGGAACACAGAACGCAGTGAGAGGACGAGATTCAGGCTTCAAAGGTATCTGGTGGTAAGCCTGGTTAAGGTCAAATATGGAGAAAAATTTTGGCCTTACCGAACCAATCAAATGCCGAATGTAGATCGGGGAGAGG
>NW_025778249.1:0-20559 GCF_021130785.1 Homalodisca vitripennis
TTTTTGGCTTTGTAAATCACCAATAGTCATTACATAAAAATGATAAAAGTTCGCGCGGTTATAGATCTGATTGCCTGGTCTTTTCCCACATACATACAACCCTTTTAAACGTACCATTCAGTTTTTTGACCATCACATAATTCAGTTGAAATACATCATGGTTAAGAAACAATAAAATTACCTTTAAACCTTGCATAGCTCTAACAGACACTATCATAAACAAATATTTCTTATCTAGCAATAACAATAATCAGTTTAAAAGAATTTTTCAATAATTTCTTTGGAAATAAACTAATGTGAACCCTATAAAGGGTAAATAGGCTAGTTTTTTTTGGGTAAATATTCATTAAATTTTTAATGCAACACTTTCCGTTATTTCCTCTATCCTTTACTAATTTATTTTTGAGGACAAAACTATTAAATTTGCAACCATTTACTTTATTAAATAAAACAAAAATTAAAACTAACTAGAAGCAGATAATTAGCAAAAATCATTGTTTTGATTAATGGGTATTTTAAGATTCAGTCTACATTGTAGGACACAACCGCTGAAAAAGCATTCTCGCTACTGCAACTTCAGGAAAAACTTTCTTTGTGTTTAATTACTACAGTTTAGTCCAAAACAGATGTAAGCAAGGATAACATACTAAATAGTTAAACACAGACATTTCTTCTTTCACAATTAATACCAAAAAACATTGGGAATTTCGTACAATTCATCTTAATATAGCAAATTTAAAGAATAGCACCATGTATTATCATACCATAACTAGAATGGTTGAAATGGACAATATATCATCATATCAAAATCTGGCAATTTAATACTATTAGGCCAATTTATTAAGTTTGTGTAAAATAAAGTATGTATAAGCAATTTTTTTTCAATTGATAACCTAGCTGAGAATAATAGGGTTACTCACTCACCTTTCTGCTTCTTCAATCTGGGAATCCCTACTCCTGGAGCATCACCCAAGAATTCGACTTGCTGATTTGAGAAACATTACGATCTGTTTCAGCTGAATGGTTCAACCGGATATACTTGGGAAAGTTTTTCCCCCGACAGAAGTTGGTAGGATATAAGATAGTTTTGACCAGTTTGAGTTGGAATTCCTTGAGCTGTAGCAACACCACTAAAAAAAATTTTTTGGGCATTATTGCGCACAGGACACATGCTGATATGTTTTGTGCGGGATCCTGTTGCATTTGGTTGTTATTTGAGAATTACTGGCATCTGCGAGTGGTTGCTGGGGATCTGTTTGCATATTATTTTGATTTTGAATAACTGATTGGGGAACTTGAACTGGCATTTGACCCTGAGGTCATTGTTGTTGGACCTGACATTTGAATGTAATGCCTGATGTTAGAACAGGTTGTTTGCTTGCATGTGTTTTGAGTCATCGTCGTATGATTGCTGAAGAATTGGTTGAGTATTTTGTGACTGGCTTGTCGAGTAGTTTGCGAGATATTGTATCTGCTGAATTTGAGGATGGGTTGTTGGATACTGTTAGTTGTCACTATGTTTAGGAGCTGCCTGAGGTTGATGAATTGAATGTTGAACCTTCTGTAATGGAACTCCTTGTGCTGCATTTTAGTTAATTGGTGCTTGAATCTGTTGATTGCTTAAGAAGCTTGTTTACTCATGTATGTTTAGTGGATGATAAAACTGTTGGATTTCGTTGTGGTTGAAGGCTTTGTTGTTGGTTTGAAGCAAGAGAGGATGTTGGCTTGATACAGCATTAACTTTGCCCTGGTTTGTTGTATAACTTTGTGGCTGCTATGCATGATAACAGGCTGAATAATATTTCCTCCTTGAGTCTAAACTGCATTGTTTGTCCAGTGAGACAGAAATTTGAACCTAGTCACTGAAGCTAAAGAATGCGTGAATGAGAATCTGTTGATCTTGAAATATACTATTTAACCAGTAGCTATAACCGCAGCGTATGAATCAAACTGAGAGTGTTTCATCTAGGGTAGAAATAGTATTTGATGATCAACCATTAAATTCCACGATCTGTACCTGTGCACTGATTAAAATTTGCACATCATAGGACCAGCTATTCTACAACATTACTACTGGAACACTACCTTGAGTCTGAAGTTGATGTTGTTGTTTTCCCATTGAAATGGTCTAAATAATCAGGCACATCCGATTATGCCTCGTTTAAAAGGCTCAGTACTCTTCATCTTGACAACCTTGAACCTTTCGTTTCTACCCGTATGGCTATCAGATACCCTCATTTCGCCTTCTAAATGTTACACGACAATACCTAGTTAATCTACATATCAGTGAATTCACATGAATGTCATTACCTATCACCAAGTATTTTCCAACCAGGAATCATTGCATTAAAGAATAATTACTCACAACACCTCTTAGTAGAACACAATCGCAAACCCAGTAACGGGCCGAACTAGTCGGAATAACAGGTGCAGTTCCTAATGATGTTGAAGAATTATAAAATACATCATCAATGGAAAAAGTATCTCAGAATAGCTGGGAGTTTCATTTTCCTATATCAGTAGCACGTGATGTGTCAATCACATCAGAAATGTCCTCAGCAAGCGACTCGTCCAGATCATCTGCTGAATCATCAACCCCCATCATTACTATGGGTGAACCGACTGTCCACACTTGTTATTATGAAAAGAGGTTTTCTTTCTGGGATTGTAGAAAGTAGCTGACAACGTAGTAGATGATTAAGTTGATCTTATCATAATCCACTTAATCTTATCGATTCGCTGTAGTACGATAATCATATTCGAATATTATGTATCTCCCCGACTTTCTGTGCTTTATGGCTAGAACTTTCAGCCATGTTTAAAAAAGTCTAAAATGTACGCCTTAGAGACTTAACTGAAGCCCATGCATACCATTTTAGTATCTAGATACACTTATAGCAATGAAAGAATCGGCACATTGTACACTTGAGAATCCCACATTAATAAACGAAAAATTCACCTAAACTAACACAACACAAACACTACCACGCACACGAAGTTCTCTTCGATAGGTCAAAGATGAGAAACCTTGCTGAAGTTGTCCCCGTCTTAGCAGGTTAACCAACATACAAAGTTTAAATGGTATTCCAAAACCACTAAACAGATCTTGCTCGGTAATATGGTATCTACTATTATAGAAAAAAGTGACAAACTTATACAAGTGCACTAGGAACTTTATATCTCCTACTTAAGTGTTCAAGCAAGAGTTGTGTACGTAATACTATTATATTAGAAAGTTGCCATTTTATTATAAATTGATCAAGCTTATGAAGGGAAGCATAGCCTGATAAAAAGCTGAAGGATGATTGTAAGAACATTAATGTGTTTAACATATTTCGCAGCTTCTTTTGGAAGTATATAATTAAAATTATATTTATTATGATTTTTCAATGGTAAATAGCTTGACTGATCATCTTTATGTTATACATATAAAATAATTAGGTAAAACATCTTAACTTACCAACTACCACTCTGTTTGGAAATTACATTCCATGAAAACTAAAAGATATATGTATTTTAGTTTGCCAATAATCCATTTGGAATAATTTTAAATTGGATTGTTTTGGTTAATTCAAGTATTAAGTATGAAAGTATGAGTTTTCGTCTTAGAAAAAACAGTAAAAACAGTTTGGAATTATTCAAAACATCATTTCACAAGGCATTATATAAAAACATATCAGTCTTCTCATATACCCCGTGTAATTAGGCCTGAATTACAATGAACTTTCCTTAACCAGCAAAAGCAGTTGAAAATAAGATATTCTACTAGAATCCAATAGATTGAATTACTTCAAGAAAATGACAGTTTACTCCAACCAAGAGTACTAGTCTGACAAAGAACTCTTAAAAATTCAGAAAGACAAAACTTGAAGTATTTGGTGAAAGTTACTTTCTCCCAATTCCGTTAAGCACCAAAGTCAATCTTTTTGTAAATTTAATTATGTAATTTCAAGTCTAAATTTAAATTATACTGATACATTTAAAATTTATATAAAAAAGGTTGATGATTGATGTTATTCTAACGTTTTGTTTTACTTCTCACTAGCTACTACACATATATTCAACTTTGACGCTTGACTTTATAGATAACGCTGCTTTAACTCACTTATCAGATTAAAAATATAGTAATAACGTACAAAATACTAAGGAGGTTGCCAAACAAATGAGAATACAATTTAGATTTATAATTTATGTGAAATGACTATAAACAAACGAAAATAACATTTAAACAAAAATTAATAATTTGACATTTAAAACTAACGAGTAAATATATCATTTAAAGTAAATTCAAATCAATAATATAGAACAGCTAATTTAAATGGCCAGAGATAACTAGGCCAAGAAGCCATGAAACTTAGTAGGGCATATGTATGGTAGACAGACGTAACTGTTAATATAGAAGGCAAGCCATGACCTTCACCTTAAATATTTGCCATTTTATCCTGATAGAAGTCCGTTTCACCTGGAACACAACTACCAGCAAGCTTACATACTTAAATCTAGCACATAGTCCAAGCCTTCAGCGTATTTTTTTCCGTGTGATGGTTTATGACCAATAGTTTAATAGATCTGATGGCCCTGGAATCTTGAAGTCAATTTTTGCTATTATGAGAATTGTACATACAATCAATACCGGTTGGACAAGTCGATTTGAGAAAGAGTCAATCAGCCAGATCAAACCGTTACATATAAAGGACAGTATCAAGTAACTGGAATTACATCGCTGACGAAGGACATCCAGTAACATGAAACCCCATCTTCGTTTCTACAAGCCTCACAAATCTCTCTGAGAATCCTTCCACCTGGTAATATTATGAATATATAATGGCCTCTAACCACAGCATGTATAATCCATAATTGGTGCATTCCAATCGTCTTGAAGAGAAGATTTATGGATAGGACAGAAAAAAACGCCCACTAACACCACAACCACATCAAACTACACGAAATTTGGTTTCACTACTGCATACAGCATCGAGATTCTGGCGATCCATAGAATGTGTCTTCATGATACTCTCCAACACTATGAAGCAACTGAAAATTTTATATTACGATTGCTGCTGCGGTTTAATGCTAAATATCATCAATGAGGTGAGTTGGTATTTTCATCTTTCCCAAATGGTTCTCTGCAAAAAGCTTCAAAATTCTGGTGAAAGCTAAAAGAAAATTACAACAAACAATACAAGGAATGACCTACAGCCAGTCAAAAAAACCTGCGAGTTAGTTTTTATAATGCAAGAGCACTTGCAAGGATTTTCTGTGAGGGAAGACTACTGTCCGACACTTGAAGAGAAAGTGAGCAGGTTTCATCAGTGAACCTCCGTATCTTCTGGAATCACGTAAATAGCAATTAGAAATAGTTTTATAGAGACCCCACGCTAGTCAAATTGCACCCATACAAATTGGCACAGTGGACAAATAAACCTAATATGATGTTGAAGTAGATTAAGGAGCTTTTTCTTCTTAGTTGTTGTTAGAACAACATAATTTTTTCACTCCTTCTAGCGGCGTCACCTTGGAAACTCTTCTTTTTAAGATGTAGATCCGAAAGTATTGATAAGCTTACACGAAATTGACAAAACCAAGGGTTCGGTTCTCGAAGAAACACTCACCTATCCTTAAAGTATGATAAAGTTTATTAGATGGTCCAATTTGTGATCTTGTAACATAATCACTGTCCATGGTGTTTTATCTAGATGCTTTTAAGTCGGCATACTTGTCCCATTCACAAAACAAGACATATTAGATGAAGCCACTGAAGTTGGTTGGACATCGTATCTCAGTGACAGATATCAGATTTTATAGAAATTTCCAATGTTCAGTCACAGAGATCCATTGAATCATGGGGGTCCCCCCAGGGATCTATCCTTGGACCTGTAACTGATTTCTTGAGTTCATGTGAACGATCGTGTACTATCAATTGCAGACTGTAAGGATATGTCCAAATATGCTTATATACGACTATCTGCGTCAGAGCAAAATCAAATACCGCTCTGGAAATAGAAACCTTTTGTTTTGAACTAAATTCTTGTATTCAGTATTTCTCGGACTTAAATTTTATCTTAAAACAAATAACTAAAAAACGAATTATATAAGTTTTTTTTTCTCCGTCAACCAGTTAACGAAATTCGACCCATTAGTCATGGTAGAGGACACCCTTTTTAGAGGAATGGAATCCACGAAATCGATTTCTAGGAATATATAGTCTCGATAGAGTGAATAACTTTGTGAACGGATCATGTTGAACATGTATGTGCAAGGGTGCTTCAAGGTGTTTTCGCCCCTGAGGATTTGTGCACAGGTTTGTACTTTTGGACGTCTAAAGATGGCCTTTTTTGCCCTTTAATATCTCATGTTTGACCTAACTGCATACGCCCTTTGGGTGGATTTGCCAGATCTAGATTCAATAGAGTTTCAGGCTCAAGAAAAAAAGTATCAGAATCATGGGCACAATTGGAATCATAGGAGAGTCGTGCCGTGATGCTTTCAGGGAGCATGGTTTCTGACAATACCCCTGGCCTCTATATCTTGGATGTAAGCACTAGTATAGCCGATTCCGATTGAGTTAGTGCGGTGGCAGGGGCTCCCACAGGTATGATACTAGAAGGTTGGGACAGCTACAGATGCAACATCAAGAACACAGCATCTAACAACTTCCTTCTCAAGCTTGTGTCAATTAATTAAAAATCCTCCCTGAGCGCATAAAAAATGACAACAACCCAACCCTAGTGATAATGCTCGATAAAAGGACCAATTAGTGTCTGAATTGTTTTACTCTGTAGATGTATTCATGTTACCACCCGGCCCAGCCTGGGACCAATAAATTTTTCGTAACATTACCGATACTGGAAGCCATGTAGGAAATGAAGGGAGAATGTACTTTTTTGGTATGTAAATGCGAGCCAGTGAATGAATCTTAGAATATGCAAAATGCAGGATTTTTAGCTTTATTTATTGTACTTTTGGCAAATACAATTGTAACATTTGTTCTGAAAGAATAAAATATGATTGAATTGATTGATGTTAACATAATTACAGAGTTTATATCAATGCTGTCAGCTATGTCCAAAGTTTCGAAGACCCGGCCATTGACCACATCAAGATACGCACTGCTTTGGCATAATCTGTTCCTCACAGCATGGTTTCACTGGCGAAAGGTCTACTGTATGAAAACTAATACTTTTTCAATCAAGAATCTTTTGCCTTTTCTAAACATCATTTGGATGCAGTTATAGTTAGATTTTCTCTAAGGATCGACAACGGTGAATCACACCATTCTTCTAACAAAAAAAAACGCTTTTCAAAGGTTTGGGAAACATTGAATTAAAGTAGGTGTGGCGAATTTACCTACAATCGACGACTATTTGTCAGATCTGCGTCAGTTACTTCCTCTGAATTTGTTTCTTGCTCGCATGTTCCTCAAGTATCATTGCTTGAGCCATATCTTCTCTCACCTTTCATAAATACCTTCCCGAGCACTTCAGTGGAATTTCGCTCTTATTCGCTGACGATTGAAATTTTTTCTATAAATCTATACAAGATTGACTACGGAATCCTGATATCTAAATATCAAACTTTTCGCTAGTGTAAGACGAAATGAATAAATCAAAGCTTCCTGAATACTAAGAATGATACTAAGAATGTGCTTAAGTGATAATCTTTAATCCTTTCACTCCTCCAGTAATGCTTTGAATATTCGAACGTGGTGAACCCAAAAGCTCATATTGTCAGGAGGTAAAGGATCTTGGCGTCATACTGACAGACACCCTCATTAATCCCGAATCCTATGTACTGAAGATCTGCCGGTTGAGCAACAAATGGTTGGATACGATCTCGCTTCTCAAACACTTAAGTGACACAGCTACTTAAACATGTACCCTTGTACCATGTGCCAGATAATGTGTGCCAAATACTTCAATATGTTGTTACACCATATGCTTGTGTGTAACTCCTCATCAGCCAAGATTCACACACTTTTTGAGAGAATGGAGGCTATTCTTTGGGGGTTAGATTTACCTTCTGGTTGGGGTTGGTCAGGGGAAGGTACCTTTCCCTACTACTATATTCCCATTTAATACCTTGTATCGAACAGGATGTTTTGGGCTCCACCCTCATGTGAACCGCCTGATATATTTACTAATGTTTGAGTAACTTACAAATAGATTTTGATGCCAATGTTGACGTGATCCTGACTTATTACATGGAGTCAAATACAAGACAGATACCAATCGATATCCACCGTCCAATCCAGACCATATGACAGACAACACCACCGTGCACATACTATATCAAACGATACAATGTCCGACCTCACAAAGATTTGGAAACAGTGTTGTTGCTTTTTATACTACAACAGTGAATCGGTCCTCAAACAAGAATCTAGACAAGACATATTCAGTTGAGGAAATTAAATATATTGTGGCTTCAATTTGTTTATAAATCCTTTAATTTTTGTTATCCGTACATACACACCATACTCTTGTCGAATCTATTATTGTAATTTTATCGTATATTCATGTGTTGTGTGTATGGAGTTTGGTTTCTTTGTACCATTACCATATATATTCAAAGCTCTTTTTAACAGCACTCCTTAAATATTGTTCACAATCCTGCCCACCACGCTATATTAATATAATAGAAAGTTAGTGAATTATTGTGTTGGGTTATTGTAACCCATAGCATAATATATTTTCATTATTATATTGATTAGGCTAATTTGGAGCGGTTTTAATCTGTATAAGATTGAAGATTTCAGGCGGTGGTAAAAGGAATAGGGGTTATGAGTAAGATGTTTAGGTTATTTTAGAGGGCTATGGTGGTGATATTGTTAAGTGTATATATAAAATTTACTATAAATAATCACAATTTACTGTATTATGCTTTTATACATATAGGTGGCTGTGGTACATGGTGAAAAGAACAATATATTCAGATGCCATCCTAAACAGTTAAGAGGATGGTACATAGATAATTTGTAATGGTTAAAATAACAATTAATCGTGTATATTCAGATTTAATCATGTTTAAAATGTAAAAATAATCATTTAACAAGTAACCATGAGAGGATAAGACATTACAGTTAAAAGAAAAACATTAAATTGATAACTGTAACAGTAAGAACTTGAGAAATAAGTTGTCAAATCTAGCATCTATTTGAGATAACTACAATAGTTATAGATTAAATTAACTCCTGGTGCTGAACAACGCTCACGTCATTTGTGACACTTATATATACTACGTATATATGGTGGTAGCAACATTATGAATGTTGTAAGTCATCGTGAAATTGGAAGACAATCACAGTTTCTTTGCAAAGGGGTAGTACACGTTGGAAAGAGTGGGGTTTGTGTCACACGATGTCACCCCTTGGGCTAAGGGTATGGTATTTTAATAATAATATTGTATTACTAGCAGTTCAATTGATGTGTCCACCTCAGGTTTACTACTATCAGTCAATTGTGTAAACATAAGTTTAATAGACTATTTATTCAGGGTATACGTTGATGTCCTATGTATGTGGACACACCACAATGGTTGCAGTTATTATGGGTAACTGTCTAACTATGGTAGATCTCGGGTAATATATAAGCATTGGCAAACTATTAAACTTAACCGTAGTTAATCTATTGATAACTTATTGTTTGTTTTATTTGAATAAAACTACATGAAAAATATTACAGCCAGCAGGTTGAACAGTACATCAATGTGTAATAACCTGTAAAATTTATAACAGTATGTATTAGGTTAAGTACGACGTACAGTATAAAAGTGTGATCCATAAACCCGGAATATTGATATTATGTGACTGAGTCTGGATGTATAGTCGTTATTGGAATATTGGCACAAAAAAATGTTACACTACTCGGGAGGTCACTACAAAGATTCTTTTGGAGCCACGTGTATAGATTTTTTCCAAGAAAATGTTATCACCATGTGTTCTTTCGGGAGGGTAAGTATTAAGGGCTTGTGTTGGAAGAGGGATACCCCTGATGACAGATGGGAAATAGTAGGTTAGAATTTCTTGTTGTAAACAAAATAATATAAGGCATTCTTGTCTCAAGTAATATGCCTGAGGGTTGTAATTTTAGGTCTAAATAATAAATACTTACCAATCCACACAAACGGTAGTGATTATATTTGGTAGGGCACAACAAAAAAAAGTTGTGAGAAGTTAGAGGCTCAGTGAGTTAATATTAGCTTGTAACAGTATACACCAACATATTAAAGATCTTAACCTCTACTTAAATAAGTTTGGTAGTAGACTGGAACAGAATGTTCTCACCACTTTTGGCATTCTTTCGTGAAATGGGAAAATAACATGATTTCTATACTTTTATTGACATGTTATTTTCTGTATATTATGATGATATGTAAGGGGGGGGTGTGGTGTTTGTGGAATATGAATGGGATTTATCATAACAGAACCCCACAAGAGGCCTAGGGTCAGGGAGACTATTGGTTAGTGAGGACACGCAGAGCGTGGCGCCTGTTCACTTACGCCTGGACAGACGCCAAGATATCCTACTAGCTCATCTCCGCGCAGTGACAGTACTTGCCGTTGTTGTCCAATAAACTTGATTTGGGGAGCTTCCGCTACAGAAAAGAGCTGTGTTCTTTTCCAAATCAGGCGAGAGTCTGCTGCCCTGTTTACTATTATGCTATAAAGTATTTAGTTGAACAAAACCTTTTGTTGAGTAATGCAGTGTCAAACTGTGCGTAGAAGAAAAGTGGTGGTTTCATGTCGGTACTGGGTTGAAACACAGTAGGTATTTCCATTTTGTAACAACAATTGCGTTTTTATTGCGTTGTTGGTTGGGGTGGTACTAAATTCATTAAGTGGATGTGGCCGACAGTTGGAATGTCTATCACACAACATGGACTGGAACAATTAACATGAGGGATATGTGGTTAATACTGATGTAGAAAAAAGATTGTTCGGCAAAATTGTGGTAGCCAATAAAAATATTGAAACAGACAGAGCTTGTTTACCAGACATAAGAAGAATAGTGTCAAGTTCTGCTGAACAATGGGTTTGTTTGGCGGACTCGTGAGAAACTAATGAAGATATGTTGTGTAATGTACGAACCGGTTGGGACCAGCAGACCCTTAGAGATGGAGGAGTGTCACTGGAGCCAACTATAAACACCAAGTAATACGATAGACTGTCTACTGCTGGAAATAGGATACAAAACCCAGTGAATCCTGGAAAGTTCTTGATTTGAACATATATTCAGTTCATCCACATGTTGTAACACGTTTTACTGAGGCACAAGATGGGAGGTTAGATTTGGTAATTTAAGGTTTGTGTAAAGTTCAAAAAGAAAACAAAATCTCTGAAATTAAAAAACATTAAAAGAACTAGCTAAATATAAACTTCCACTGTCTTGGCGAAAATATTCAACTGGATTGTAAATTAATAATAAAAACTTGGACTTGATTACTTAGTTAGACGTCAAACCTGTGTAATAAATCGTCACTCGAATGATGGTTGTGGACAAAAAGTGTCTCAATATGACCGTTGGTTTGTTGTAGGGTGAGTATTTTTGTGTCATAAAGTCAAATTCAGGCACATATTGACAAGTTATCTGAAGGGGTAATGTACTGACGCTGTGTGGTTTGGTGTTAGATGTTGGTGCACATAAATGGACACAATTTTATCTGAAACTATGTTGATCTTACTTTACTTATGTATTAATCAACAATATTTGTAGATATCAAATACTTTCTGTTGTATGAGAATAAATGATTGCTTTTGTACATGTGGTATGATGATATGTTTTGAATGGGTTTGGGATTATTGTACAAAAAACATGTTAGTAGGGTAGGATGTGGGGGTGTTATGTTTTGGGTAGTGTATTGTTATTATTTAATATAGTAGGTTATATGGAGATCATTATGTTAAAGGGGTACTTGGTATGTGTAGTACCATGTAATCTTGTAATGTGTGGTTTACAATATTTGTTTACATGCAAACAAGTAAGTTGACAAATATGTATATGTATATGGTAATGTTGGTGGGGGGGGGAAGGGACAGGTTTATGGGTAAAGTTAATGAAGGTTTAGTTGGTAAGTGGAGAAGTATAACTTATAGTTTACAAAGGATTTAGGTTGAGGGTCTCCTGATAAGTATGGTGAATGAACAAGCTATATTGTTTTTTAATTAGACCATGGGATACGGGGGTACTATATGAGTTTATATAGTGGAGCGCGCAGACGCTGTTTAAGAGATGGGAATTGTTGGTGATGGGTGAATTATCGATGCAGGATATGCATACAGCTGAATGAGACGGATTATAGTTGACATGGTATAGCCCAAAATGAACTATTTATGACTAGCGGTCCAACATCTGCAACTGTCTGTTATCCGTTTAATGGGGCCGAGAACACTAATTTGTAGGAAAGAATGGTGAGGGTAGTGCGCAAAGGTGCACAATAAATTTCCAACGGGGGGACCTCATCTGTTAATTCATCTGGATACCTTCCTTGGCGGATACGAAGGGTGGCGTCGGCAGGTAGCGAAACCATGAGATATAGGTTTTGTAGCGTTGCTATTTAGATGTATTACTGTGGCCTTATGTGATGGTACCCTACCATGAACAACACTGTATTCCACATTGTGTAAGCTCATGTTCATTGGGGTGTAAATCTATTCCAGATAATTTGCACACACAGCATGAACACACCATATTTCTCACGCACTACCTAATTCTGTGCCCTCGATGGGGTGTGGTTCAAATAAAGACGTTGGGGCAACCCTGTATAGTGCATAAGTACTTATCACCTAGTTAGATATGTTAAAAAATATAAACTCACCAACACTGTTATTATTTTCATCCATAAATCTTACTTTAGGAAATTGTGAAAACCCCCTGTAAAAATGGCACGAGGGTGTGTTACAGGGACATTGGCCACTAGCAGCGCGTACATGTAACTAATAGTCTAAAATTCGACACAAGGTACGATTGATACATAGGTTTCAATTACAATGATTCTCAAAACATAAAAAGTTGACCCAAGGTTATGGCAAACATAGTCCTCATGTCATTAAATCGCAGAAAATAGATGATATAACTGTAAACTCATGTTACTTTTTATGTTAACTGTAATTCGTTACTTAAAGGTTTGTAAGATTCATGATTTTGTGAAAAATGGGCTATGAATATTATTAACTAACACTAAAACGCACATCGCTCACTTTGCTCTTTTTGGATAACTTGATAAAAATAGTGTATCATTACATCAGGTGTATTAATACAAAAAATAAGTGTTGGCTCCCTGTACTCTCTTTACGAAAATTTTATGTTTTGTTGAATATGAAAAGCCATCGTGTTTTCCAATACACTATCGAAATCCGATATACTTATCGTGATGATAGTAATCCAACTATATGACTTTCAGTTACATAAAGTAATGATAGATACACATTCGTCAGCCCCTTTAAAGGGAAAGGTGCAAGTGGTTATGATAGCCCACAAATAATATCCCTCAGTGTATACGAAAACAAGTTAGTTATGTATTGTATTTAACCTCTTGGGGCCCCCACGAGCACTCACACACAGAATATGGTTTATAATGAGCAGCAGTTTGACTATGGTATGTACCTTACAGGTTCACTAGATTCTGTGAATTCTGAGTTGTTTTTTTTCCATGAAAAGTAAAAGACAAGAGATCCTAAAGCTACACAAGAACTCAATATGATTGTGGTTACATTGTGGTTATTACCTATTTTTTGGTTTATACAAGTAGCCATCGAAGGATATATAACTAAATGACCTATATTACCTTTTAGAAAGAATGATAACTTATAACGCTCACGAGCACTTGTACTTGTTGGATTTTCAGACATGTGACACAAGAGTTTAACCCAGCATGCCGTCAGTAGTGCAACTGTTGATATACAAATTAATGAAAATCATGTGGTGTTACGTGTTGGGGTTGGGGGGTATTGACCATGATTTGTGTTTCGTTTTAAAATATGATGTTATGCGTATGGGGGGTGGAAGATGGTGATATTTGATTAGGGGTTATGGATTACAGCCTATGGGGTACCAGGGGTGGGTTATTAAATTTTGTAGTGTCCATGATTGGTCTACTATAGTAATTATATTGGGATGTAAAGAATTTTTTTCTGAAAAATATTAATAACTCTATAATGATTATAAACATTGATCACATATGTAAGATGTATTGCCTATTATTACAATTTGCAGTTTTCATTTGGGTGGTAGCAAGATACGGGGAAATAAAAATTCCTTATACCTTTCAAATTAAATTAAAACCTTTTATCATGCCATCTAGACTTAATTGTATTTTAACAAACCATTTTTTTACAAACAAAATTTTTTCAGGTTATTCATATAAATTATAACAATCCAATATGTGTTTCTTCACAGGAATGACTTCAGGGGCAACCAATAACCAATGAATTAAAGAAGAAGATATATGAAAATAGATGATTGAACTTCCAACATTGTAGGCGACAGTGTGCATGGGATTGTATGTTAAAGCAAGATTGGTGGTACAAACTTGCAGTTGAATTGTGTGATTGTTAACAATGAGTTTGAATATTAACCTATCTCGACTATGAATCTGTATGGGATTGTTAAATTTGGTGTTTGGGGTTTAGCATGGGGGTTTTATTTGGGTGGTTTGGGTGGGGTATTAAGATGTAGTGGTTAATTTGTTTCATTAGACTAGTAAATTTGTGTAGGAGGGTTGGTGGTATTCTTTGTGAGCGTGACTATATATACCAAACATAGGATGTGGTGGGTACATCTACTCATTCAACCAATTTGGTTGTTTGGGTAAATATATTTTTAATGTAGTAGGTACATTTGTTTTGTAAAAATTAAACATCTGTTTTGGGTAATTTATCATCATTTTTTGTTATATACTTTTAGTGGTTATTGTTTATAATTGTAATTTTCGGGGGGGTTATTGGTAAAAACAGTCCATCAATTGGGTTTTTATAATGTGGAATCAATTATTGTATATGGTTGGATTACCCTAAATAAAAAGCACAATAACTTGTATAATTAGGTGTTGGGGGTAAAGTATAGTTGCACAATTGGGGGATTGGCTATTTAAGCTCCTGATTTAGTTGTGGGGTAATATAGTATCAAAATCTGTTTTCTTACCCAGGCAGTAATTGTGGTTATATTAGAAAATATTATTACAATATGCTCCATTGCATGGTATTTGTTATGTAAACGTATGTTTGGTGTGTACAGTCTTTGATTCACGACGGCGGGGGGGGTGTTTGCAAGGAAAGGGTCCCAAGTATCTGTAGTGTCTTATTGTGAGGAAGTATGACATAAGTTGTGCAGTGGTGACAAGTGATGTGCAGAAGATTAGTAATAACCCAGTGAATTGAACATAATATATTAATGATATAAGTTGGATACAAAAAGACATTTTACTGTAAAAGGGTACTGTTGGGTAGCATTACAGAACTAGTAAGATATTTGGGGGGGCTAAAGTAAAACAAAGTAGTTTATAGAGGTGTGTGGGGTTTGGGGGGGTGATATAATACATAATACAAATATGTAGTGTATACTATGTGGTGACACATTTTGATAGAAATGGTGGTGGCAAAAACTGGAGATCTAGTGTTAAAAACAAACATTATAATTAGGGACATTAGCATCTATAAAGATGCACAGGTGGCCGATATTGGGGCTAGTTTGTTACACTAGGCCACCTGGGGAAGCAAAGGGGAGTATCCCTTGGGGTGGTTGGTGTTAGGTTGTGATAATAAGGTTATAGTATCACATATTTAGAGTATAAATTACTAAATAACTTGAAATAAATCTTAATGTTTAGTTTCTGCACAATGGTTTTACTAGGCTAGAAAAAGAGTGGTATATAAGATTGAAGATCGTGTAATATACCAACCTATGCCCAACGACTTCAGAGCTTTGCTAAACGCATATGAAGAATGCTCCCACGACTAGAATACAGTATGTCTATGTAGCTTTTTAAAATTATGGGTCAACTGATGTAACTTGTGGCGATATTAAGTGTTGGAAATACCCTTATTTACAATAGGTAAATAAGATAACTATTTGTTATAGCATGTTATTTGATTTCCCATGGACTGTTTGTGGAAACTACTATGATGTGTGAAATAGGGGGGTTATTTGTGATGTATTCAATGGGGGTTGTTGGGGGCGGGGTTAGATTTTGTGCTAAGAGATGTATATGGATATGTGGAATTCAAGTAGTGGGGGTAACACTGTTAAATACTATTTTTATATTAATAAAATATGGGGTATAGACTCTGTTTGGGGGTATAACTGGGTAGTGTTTATTAGTAGGGTTTAATGTAGTTTGTGTGTGGTTGAGGGTTATTTTTTGGGGGATAGACATTTTGAAGGGGTTTAGGTATGATAATGAGTAGGTTGAGGTGTACGGAGGGTTATGTGGGTGAGAAGTATATTTCAATAAGGTAACCAACTTTCAAGCTTATACACAGGTAATATATGTAATTGTATGGGGATCTGCTGGGGTGACAATTACTCATTATCCAACATGGTTTCATTTAATTAATCATCTATATCATAAAAACTTAGTATTTTATTGAAGAACAACTTACATTTGTGTGATTTTGTATACATTTTAATTAAAATAAAAAATATTTAAACAAATTACAACACATTCCCCAGTTACACAGGGGGTTTGTGGTATGGTTGTGAGTGTTTGATAAATGTTGGTATGTGGGAGGTTGGTTATTATATGGGATATTAGGATGATATGATTAAAATATATGAAAGATAAGTAAGAGTAAGTTGAGGTGGTTTTTGAGTCAAATTAATCGCAACAAGCAGCAATATAAAAATAGTAGTACATATTATTCCACCGTTAATTACATTACAAATTTCAATAATTCCGGCTTGAAACTGTCTAAAACCATATAAGCCCTTGTCCACATTTTCAATAACATAAAACTTGCACAACAATTCAAGGTACAATTTTCAACAGGTGTACAGTCCCAATTATTAACGTTCAATCAAGACATTGGGGCCAAAAATCTGATTTCAATACACATTACTTCAGAACTAAAACCAAACTGTAATAATTAATATGTTCTATATATAACTAAATACCCTTTAATATCAATGAAAACTTTAGTTAGAAAGATTGGTTCTGTTTAGTTCAAATCGACAAAATATGGTGAATTCCGCACTAGACTAGTCCCAATGTTAAAAAATAAGAAACTACCAAACAAAACTTCTAAATCATTAGAGGATATGATATTGATGTGTCATACTAAACAATAAAAAAAACGAATATAGCACATTAGTTTCAATTATTTTTTAAGTTGTTGAATAATGGTTATTAGTGTTTTATAAGTGAAGTTTACTTCATTGTATACCATGCAGACCCAAATTCATTTTATGTGGATTGATAAATGTTTACTTAATTAAGTGGATTGTATAGGTTTGTGTGTGGGGATATACCCAATAACCTCACATGTTATTATACTTTATTTCAATAAGCATAAAATATTAAAACATCCACCACAGTATTCTATTCTCGAGGGTGATGTCTAGAAAATTGGTATTCATTTGGAGTTTAGTTATTTCATTATTGTACATGGTAGGGGGAGTTACTCAATTCTACTGGTAGGTATTGTTCTGGGGTGGGGTTATGTAGTTGTTTTGTAACGTGTGGGTGTATGTATCACAGAAAAAAAACAATCGTGGTGTGTGGGTAGAAAATTGTGTTTAAAAAGTGTCATACAGTTGTTTTTCCTTTATAGATTTTAATAGTAATGTGTGGAGAATTGGTTATAAGTGTATAGAGAGTTGTATATAATTTTATTGGGAATTCAGTATTCATAGTTGTGCACATGCATTTCGATATGTATTGGCAAACTGGACGTTTAATATAGGTTTTGATATATTATATTGTATAAAAACTTATGTGTAGTTTGTTTTTGTATGTTTTGTTAGTGAATATATTTATATATATTTAATACTGGGGTAAAATGAAATATTAGTAGTTATAAACAAAATGGTGTAAGAGAGGAACACACATTACTAACGATGGATTCTGCTACTAAAATCCATTTAGATGAGAAAATTCCTTTTTGGGATAAAGCAATCTTATGTGAATTCAATTTTTGGAAATCATAAATAAACTGTATGTTACATACGTACTATTGCATATTTTTATATGTGGGTAGTGACTGCTAAATTATATATGTTAAATAATGTTTGCAAGGGTGAATACACGGTATGTGGTATCATTCTGGAAGGGTGTGTGATACTAGGTAATTGCGCGAAAATGGGTACCAATATAAAGATCTCAAATTCTCAATAGTTGAACATGCTTGTTGCAGGTTCAGGTAGTGTGATCGCTACTACCTTCTTCTTGCTTTATCGGGCATCCAATTGGGCCTTAATTCATTCGTAAGGTGACAGGTTAGATGATAAAGAAAATAAATTATATTAAGTTAGTATAGTGGAGATTACATGCATGCCCCTCACCATTTATTTAGTAACATTTAATGCAAAGGATAAAGGAGAGATAGCACCTTGTTCTGCTTGATTATTCTCAAGCATTTTACCGATTAACCATGAAATGTTATCAATGTTATTACGCGCTGTGGCAGTGAGAGCTTCTCTAACCTCTCTTCAAAGACAAATGTTTGCCTCAAGGCAGTTGTCTCGTCCAATATTGTTCAATTATACACTTCGAATGTTTCCACTAGTTTGTGTTTTTACATATTGTACTCCCTCATGTATATCAGATCCTGCCAACGTATTTGGCTAAGGCAATTATTAGTAACTTATTTGAAGCTAAAGATAAAGGAGAGATACACCTTTTTTGCTTGATTACAATCGCAAGCATTTGACTCGATTAACCATGAAATTGATAACCAAGAAGGGTTTATTACGCTTGGCAGTGAACGTCTAAGCCTTCTCATTTAAACAGAGGTTGCCTCATGGCAAGTTCCTGTCCAATATTGTTTCAATTCAATTTATACACTTCGGATGTTCCCCAGTTGTGTTCCATATTGTACTCCTCATTTATAAGCAGATGCCTGGCAACTGTATTTTGCGTAATGAGCCCTGAGAAAACTGCTATACTCGGGGGAACAAAAACTTTTAAAACTGCTCAACCTGTCAGTAAAGCAATGGTCTTCAAGCTCAACGTACACTAAATGTACAGCCCTTCATATTGCCCCACACTTCCTGTCAGTTCCGTGGGTAGGGTGGGGTGGCGGTGCATGCCTCGACGTGGGGTTTGACCGTGTTGAGCAGGGTTAAGACTCCTCAGTGTTGTGCTTCATGTTGATCTCACGGTCACGACCACGTATCCCACGTCCGCCAATCCCAGCGTGCCTTGTGGACTGAAGGCCTGCACAGGTTCTCTAACATGCTAACAGGATAAGCTAAGCTGCAGCTAGAGGTTTTAGTCCAGTATTCAGCTACTGTGATCCGTACCTATGAGGAGCACTACTAATGGTAAGTAAAATGGAGGTTACAGAACCCTGCAATCAGGTCATTTTCAACTTCGTGATGCGCTTTCTAAAAGGAACTAACTTATCCATGTATTGTAATTTGTATATAATTGTTTTATTCTTTATTTTAAAACTATATCTTGATTTGGCAAGAGTTTTATTTGTAAAACAATAATGTATATTTGGAAATATGCTAACTGAATAAAAGACATTATTATCATTTATATTATATATTTATTATAAACAAGCAGCTATTATTAAATAATTAGTGAATTGCAGATAAATTATGCCTGATCCAACTTATGTTGGAAACCTGGATTCTCTATTGGTCCAGATGTATTTATACTCTGTGAACTTTACAATTAAAATCATGTGGTGTTGTTTTCAATCAGTCAAAAAGTTGACACAACGTAATATTATTTTATAATTTTCTTTTATGTAAGAGTAATATTATCTTATCAAGCGGTTTTTAATTTATATACATTTTGATAGAGAATGGACTTTTAATCCATTTAGATGAAGCGGAGTGACATCACCAATGCATTCAGCGAACGACTACACCATTCAAATGGGATGCTGCACTAATAACTCGCCGACTATAGTCCCCAGCACTGTCGTCCAAAGGGGGGGGGAGGGGGTGGGGGGGGGGATCAGTTCAACATTCACTCAGCTGCATGATCAGTTGGAATAGGCCATACAGTACATGCAGTCTCAATGTAAGTATCACTAACTAATACAGGCCAAGTCCCCCAGTACTGTCGAGATCAACCAGTTACAACATTCACTCGCTCTAGATCAGTTGCTGCGCCTACAGTACATGCATCTCATGTAAGTATCACAAACTAATACAGGCCTTAGTCCCCAGTAACTGTTCGGTGGTTATCCCATACATACATTCACTCATCTGCTTGATCCCAGTTGCTGAGGCCATACAGTACATGCATCTCAGGTAATATCACTAACAATACAGGCCTAGACCCCAGTACTGTCGTACACCATCACAACATTCACTTCAGCTGCTTGATCAGTTGAGTGAGACATATCGTAACATACAGTCTCACATAATATTGCTAACTTTACAGGCCTGTAAG
>NW_025778250.1:0-75509 GCF_021130785.1 Homalodisca vitripennis
TGGTATTTTATATTTGTTTATTTACTGTTTGATACTTATTTTATCGTTAAATCTATTTCTGTATTTATGCTTGTTGATATTTTCTGAAATTTTTAATACTCTAATGCTGTTTTGATAATTATTTGTTTTTTAAATCTATTTATGTATTTATGCTTGGTGATATTTTTTTGTAATTTATAATACCCTGAGGCTGTTTTGATAATTATTTGTTTGTTAAATATATTTTTATATTTATGCTTGTTGATATTTCGAATATTATTTGTTGATCTTACATCTCTTAATATCTTTGTAAAATTAACTCTTTTAGTTGTATTCATCTAGTTATATTGAGATGTTTGAGCAGTAATGTACACAGTGTTTTTCAAGAAATAGAACTGGTAAAGTCCATTAAGCTGGAGGGACAAAGAACTGTCACAGAAATTTGTACCCTAGGGGTGAAATGGCCAAACTTCTGCGCCTTTAAAGTCCTATAGACCTAAACATTAAATGTTTCATTTTGCAAACGAAAATTGATGTCTTGGATCAAAAGAATGGTGAGAAAAATGAAACTGAAAATATGTATTTGAAGATACAACATGAGAAAGAAGCAGTGGTAGAATTAAACAATGCGAAAGATCTAGAAACAGAAAATATTGATGGTCACGAAGCGTTTGACACAAAACCAAATGAGGGTGCTGGAGGAATTGATACGAGCAAAAATACTTGTAATAGTCCAGGTAGTATATTTTTGGAAAATAATGTCACACGAGTAAATAAAGAAGCTAAAAAGACAAAAGACCTGGAAAATAATTTTAGGTTAGAAAGTGAAATAGTCACAAATAAAGAAAAATAGCAAGATTAAGCATTGGTAAACCATGGTGCACACATATTACAGATAACTAAACTTCAAGAAAAATTAGTACAGAGTTTAAACATTATGAACTTTAATATGAATTCAAGTCAAGTAAGGCAGAACAAGAATGTACAAAATAATTTAAAATGTAATACAAGACTTCCTTTCCAGCAACTATCTATACATCGATTCTATGAATTTTATTTTACTAATAATTACGTATGTTTTACACCAGATAAAATATCTAAGGCTGATAGTGTTGATGATTGGTTCTAAAAGTTATCGCAATCACAGTTTCTTGACGAAGATGATGCTGATTATGTCGAAGATGATGATTATAAAATTAATATTCACAATTATAGATACATAAATGCATATCATCTTATGACATAAATGACCAACAAGTACTTAATCGAATATATGTGCATTCAATTTAAATGACCTTTGGTAGTACCATTATAACTTGTTCTGGTGACCCTCCTATAGAAGTTCCCCACTGACTATTTGATATTCATGTATTTTTTTAAAACAACATAATAACTTTAAATAAACTATATGTAATATTTTCAGCAATTCATACGCATAAACACATAGATAAATATTATATTAAGGAAAACAGAGTCAATACAAGATCATCAGATAGATTGTCAATTCTTGTCCCATGTATTGGAAAGGAAATCGCTCGAAAACAATTTTGTTATATTGGACCAAAAATAATAAATAATTTACTTTAAAATCAGGAAATGACATATTATTTGATTTGACACCAAATATAAAATGAAATATAACTGGTAAAGTCCATTAAGCTGGAGGGACAAAGAACTGTCACAGAAAGTTGTACCCTAGGGGTGAAATGGCCAAACTTCTGCGCCTTAAAGTCCTATAGACTTAAACATTAAATATTTTATTTTGCAACACAAAAAAGCATCTTTTCACACTGCTTCAAAAAATTTTGTATACACCCTCGTTCACACTGTCATGATAAATGCAAACTTCTGCTTATTATTCGAAGCACATGGAGATTAAGCAGATTGTATTGATGAGGACGAAAATGAAATACCAGAAAAAACATCTAAGGCTGTTAGTGTTGATGAGTGGTTCCAAAAGTTATCACAATCACAGTTTCTTGACGAAGATGATGCTGATTATGTCGAATATGATGATTGTAACATTGATAATAACAACATACTAACTTTAAATAAACTATATGTATTATGTTCAGCAATCCATATGTATAAAAATATAGATAAATATCATATTAAGGAAAACAGAGTCAATACAAGATCATCAGATAGATTTTCAATTCTTGTCCCATGTTTTAGAAAGGAAATCGCTCGAAAACAATTTTGTTATATTGGACCAAAAATAATAAATAAATGTATTTTGAAATTATAAAATGACATAATAAGTAAATTAGAAGTAAAGCAATGCCGAGAAAGCTGGAAATAATAGATGGTTTATCATGTCTCGCCTCAAGTTAAAAATAAGGGCAATATATGAGAAACATATAGGACGTTGGAATAAAAATCAGATAAATAGCAATTTGAGGCAAAACTTTTGTTTTTGCACCGTGTTTGTCCAACGCTTCTTACAATAGTGTATAGCCGGTATCAATACAGAGAGTCCGGATAATATTTCAAAATACTTAGAAAATTCTGTGGTTAAAGTTGATACCTCTTAGTGGAACAATTTCGTTTGCAATTAGAAATATTTACTGGTCCGTTAATTGTGTATTGATTGGTATTAAAAGTTATTATACTTTTGATTGCGTGTTAGTTCTCCAATGGTTTCAATTTTTTTTGCGTGGTTTATTCAGTCTTATTGAGACCATATATTATTAGCACATTAACTAATATTGTTCTCGCATAAAGATTTAGCGGTACATATACTTGTGTCAAATTATTTCCTAGCAACTTATACTCGATAAAACTGTTTTTTGCCCGTTAGTTTGTCAATGCTTGAAAATGCAAGCTTAAAGTATCCAATCTCGCCACGGGGAGGCCGGCAAAACACGGAGACCATATACTATTAACAGAATTACAGCTATCGTTGATTTAATGATGTTCACTCATATCGTGTAGAAATTTGTATATTTAGTTGTGTATATACTTGTGACAAATGGTTTGGTAATAACAAACCATTTATTATATTGGTAATAACTTATTGTCGTTGAAACTGTTGTTTGCCCGTTAGTTTGTCAATACTTTAAATGTAAGCATGATATATCCAGTCTCGCCACGGGGAGACATGGAGACCATATATTTACAGGAAAACTTATTTACATCGACGAGGAGTTTTGTTTTGGCAGACCCTCTAGCCTACTGCCTTACGAATCAGAACGGGGAGTTTTGTTTTTGCAGATCCCCTTGCCTACTGCCTAGTCAAACACGACGGGGAGTTTTGTTTAGGCAGGTGCCCTAGCCTACTGCCAATGTCAATTACGACGGGGAGTTCTAGGTTTGGTTGGTATATCCGGAGAGCCTAAAGCATATCACACGCCTTTGGCGGAGCAGTTTCCAAAATAGGGGGTTCTGCGGCAGAAAACAGTGATTTCGTGCTATAGTGTAAGTAATACCAGAAACTGCGCAACACATTTTGTCACAGTTAAGTCACTGTGTTCTGTAAAATGGTCGAGGGAGGAAAATTACTAAAAAGTTATATTTTCTCTTATTAAATACTAATATATAAACACTCTCCAGTTATCGTTAAATTCGCGTTTTACGTCTTTTTATTTACAGCCAATATCGCAGTAAATACTCATTGTGGAAGTAGAATCTTTGGAGATTTATTTTACTCGTTAAAGTCTGAATATATAAGGTGGTGTCACTCAATTTTCCGACCCTGATAGTTAAACACATAATTAATAAAATGTTAAAACTTTTGCGTTGTTTAGTTATTTTTCTCATTTGCATACGCATTATAACTTTGTACTATCTACAATTTCATAAGCCTTTTTAGATAGTAATTCCAGTAAATATTCATAAATATTCAGAAGCGAAGAAAGAGGAGGGAACAGGAAAATAAAAGAAAAAAAGATGAAGAAAAAACAAGATGAATTGTGTAGATTCAGAAAAAGTATCAGAAGCAGTCTTTCACAAATACCCCTCTAGTTGGAGATTACATTGAAGTTTCGGTTGTAATTTATTTCATCTATACGAGTAGTCACACCACTAAAGCTCACTTGATGAAAGAGTTTCATTCCCGGCCTCATATAGTTCCATGCCTTCTATGCTCAAAATTAATGGAAAGCAGGTCGTAACCTTTTGCAAATTGCAAGGACATTACGGGTACGCTCACAGCCGGGATGGACATAAGATTAAGATAAACATAACAAAACACGAAAAATGATTACTGATATCGCTAAAAGAATACGATGATATTATTATAAATAACAGTCACCCGCAGCTCCGCCCGCGTGTATTTCGGTTACAGCTGCATTAAGCCTATCCAGGAAAGACTCGTTGAGCAAAATGATTCCCAGGTCAATTCACAGACACCGACACTAACATCGACGACGCAGTCATTATCCGCAGCCTGCACAGATTGTGTTTCTGTGGATGTTAAAGTTGTTAATGATGAAAATATTTAAATGTAATTAATACTAAGTTTTCACTTCTGCCGGCAATCCCGGAGTTCAACCCGTTGTTTTAGGATAGATAACTAAAGCTATTATTGTAGAGCTTCTCTATAAACAACATTTGACGTTAAATTATTTTCAGGTTCACTAACAAAATATGCCGATTGTACATGCGTAAAAACATTCTTTTCGTAAATCAATTCCAACTAATTAGAATGGTTGGCCCTGGGATTTGTTTATCGTTAATGCTAAATAAATTCTTAGTGGAAATTGGAGCCTTTTGAAGGGTATAGGCGATACTAAATGTCATTGCTTATTGCCAATTGTGATACACGGAATTAAGAAATGATTTACTCTACATAAAGTAAAACGTGCTTTCCTTCTGTTAAATGTGCAAATACTTGTACATATGACGTGTGAGAAGAGATAAATTTGTTCAAATACTAGAGCCCAAAACGTCAAACTTTACCACCGTTGACAATAGACGGAGACAAATTAATCAACCCCTTAGAACCTTGCTAGGAAGGTTTATTTTATGCTCAGAAAGTAATTTTATAAAAGATTGGTAATAATAAAAGCTGTTAACACCTTAGCTGTTAATGGTGTCAATAGTTCCAATATCAAGCGATCTACCCATGGCAATGTTCCTGCGCTCTTCGCCGTCGTCAATGTATAGGCGGCACCGGTTAACAAATTGGACGTCTCCCACCTTAGTACCAAACCATTGGCCGGGGACGTACAAACTGTTCACCTTGAAGAAAGAAATTCACAGGCACAAGCAGAATTCGCAGTGCACTGAGCGTTTTTGCTCGTAGGAAATAACTGTTCGTCTCCCTGATGGAAGGAGCCCTTCACAATACAAGAGAAAGACATTGTTATGTTAAATAAACTGGAATTCAAAATATATGAGGAACTGTAGTATATGTTAAAAGCAAGAAAATAAAACGGAAAGGAGAGCAAATATCGTATATGAATAGGTAAACCAAGAGGTTTAACTGTCAAGTGAAAAGAGATTCAATATGAAAACCAATAAGAAAGTGAGAAAATTTAAACAAAAGACGATGTTCACTCTTTCCCTATCTACTAATGTTGCTGTCACCCACCTATTGCAAGTGAACCGTTCAAGGAAGAATAAACGTGATCGTGATTACTATTAACATAGCATACAATAACCACCAATAAATAAAACGAATCAAAAACAGGTAAAATAATATAAAACTATTCCTTTCCAGAGCCGGCCTATCTTGCTTTGTTACGTAACGTACAGATGTCGCTGCTCTAAAATAAACTTTAAGTTGTAATTCAAAAAATAAGAGGAACTTTAGTGTTTGCAAAATACGAGAAAAGAAATGGAAAAATCGTATATGAATAGATTGACCAGGAGGTTAGCTGTCAAGTAAAAATAGAGATTTAATCTAAAACCAGTAAAAATGTGAGAAAATTTATACTAAGGCGATGTTCCGAAAATCGTATATGAATAGGGAGACAGGAGGATAACTGTCAACTAAGAAAAGATTCAATCCAAAACCACTAAGAATGTGGAACAATTTAAACAAAGGCGACGGTAACTATGTCCCTATCTGCCAATCTACTGTTGCTGACACCGACCTATTGCGACTAAACCGTTCAAGGTAGAATAGAAGAGCGACCCAAATAGTTATCAACGTAGCATAGAATAAAAACCAAGAAATGAAAAGAATCAAAAACATGTGAAATAATATAAAGGTTTTCCTAACCAGAGCCTGCCTATCTTGATTTGTTACGTACCGTACAGAGCTCGCTGCTCTAAAATAAACCCTAGTAATACAAAAATGAAGAGGAACTGTAGTGTTTGTAAAAAGTGAGAAAAGAAATCGGAAAGGAAAGGAAAAATCGTATATGAATAGGGAATTCAGGAGATTAACTGTCAAATAAGAAGAGATTCAATCTGAAACCAGTAAAAATGTGAGACAATTTTAACAAAAGGCGATGTTCACTATGTCCCTATCTGCCAATCTGCTGTTGCTGACACGGACCTACTGCGACTTAACCGTTCAAGGTAGAATAAAAGAGCAATAGCGATAGTTATCAATGTAGCATAGAATAACCACCAAGAAATGAAAAGAATCAAAGACAGGTGAAATAATAGAAAACTTTTACTTTTTCATAGTCTGCCTATTTTGCTCTGTTGAGTACCGTACAAAGCTCGGTGCTCTATCGCTTACTGCCATCTCTGTCCCTAACTATTGGTCAATTTTAACGTGTTTTCGACTTATTTTGAGGGGTTTAAAATAAAAAAATCCGGTTTTCAGACTTTTCCCGGTGGTTTCACGGCAAAAGCCAATTACGTGCCAAATTTCGTGTTTCCAGCACTTCCAGAAGTACGTTAGAATTTGTATACGTGAGTGAGTTACACATGCGGCTGTATATATATTAGATATGTTTGGAGGCCTGTGTAAGTTGCAGCTGATAATAATGGTATGCTGCAATGTTTACTGTGTTAGTTATATCAGCGACTGTTTCTGACTCGGAATACTGCGCTAAGCATTGGATTTTGTCTTACACTGCACAAACCTTGCAACAATCTTACTTAGTGAATCGCCAAATCATATTTTATACAGCAAATGTAACTGCGCCTTACATGGTCAAGGAGAAAAACTTTTAATTGGCATTCCAGCTTCCCCCACATGGGCAAGCGCACAGTTTTATAGAGTAGTTGTAAAGTATAACAAGCTATTGAGATAAAAAAAGAACGTGAACTAAATACTATTCGTAACATAACCGTTTAACTACGTAATTGGCTATTTCAATGACAAACCAACCATTTCCCTAGACTTCAATTAAAACTCTAAATGTCTCAAAACTCATTTTAAACCAATAATTAGAGTTACGGTGGGCAGTGAAACTGAGAATGAATGACAAGGGAAATGTAGCAATATATGGAAAACATCATATACGAAGATTTCATGCAATTATAAATCTACATTTTTAAAGGTAAACAATTTTCTTTATTCACTGATATTTATGTTAATAGATTTAATTTTTGTATCAAAATTGTTATGAGATGTAAGAGACAAATAGTTACTAATGTTGAATTCAATATTTTATTGTTTAGAAAAAAGAAACTGTTAATTTCCTGCAATATTTTATCTTAATAATAGATTTTTTTATGACAATTCAGATAAGTTACACTGTCTAGTCCATCAGAGGGCTCGTGCATTGACATTATTTTATAATAAACATCAAAGTGCATTGCATCATCTCTGATAAACTTTCAACTGCCTTGTTAGGCCACGAGGCCCAGTTGTCATTCATCGTATACGGTAATCAGCCATTCAACCGCAGGATTGGGGAACCAAGTTAAAGAATTACTCCACAGCATATATTGCTTCTCTGACATCCTACAACATGTTGATTGGTCACAATTAATCTTTTCTAGAAGTGATGATGATATTAATACACAGTTTTCTTTATTAATTGAAATTATTTGCTGATAACTATAACTCAGCATTGTTCTTTAAAAAAATTATTGGAAGATTTGAATGTACTGTTTGGATTTTTTCTCAACCAGATTGTATAGCTTTGAGGTTCAATGAAAAACTCCATAAATTTTAAATGTATGTAATGATGCGAACACTCAGGGTACAATATTATCTGCGCCCTCTCTCTCTAGGATTACATGTACATCTAGTATTTTCCCCATCTAAACCTCTCCCTTTGAGGTTATGAGGGTAATTGCAGGCCTAAAAGCTAGTGCCGCTTTTAATGTACTTGAAATTTCCTCAGTCTTCAAGATGGTTGCTGATCCGTTCTCTTATAATGTAGCTCAATAAACTTACAATAACTCATCTCGTAAGGTATATTTAGCTTCGATGATGAATTTTATTCATTTTATTAAACACAAGATAATCCTGAATCATGCATTTAGGACCTAAAATTAATAGGAATGTTTAGGCTGTCCTAATTGATAGAAATCATGGACTCTAACTTGGATTGATCAAAACATATTAATCATATATGTCAAAAACTAAGTCCTTTATATATTCATTGATATTGAATTGAATTGAATCATAGTTTTATTTCCAAAAAATATTTACATGTGTGCAAATTTACTATTAAATTTATATTGTCTTGTTACTATACTAGTTGAATGTTTACATAACAACATTACACATAAAAATAGTATACACATCAAATTTAAAGTGGCCTAGGAAATGAGCCTACATGGGCGGAAAGGCCTGTGTGTAGGCTCGAGTTGCTTCCCTGCAGATTTTGGACGAACTGAATCTGGTAATTAATTAATTATCATATTATAACATCAACACACGCACACACACACACACACAATGCACATAATACGGTATTGAAATTTATCAGAGTAAATACTACAAATAGTTTAAGGAAATATTAAAAGAGGAGAAAAGCAAAATTAAGGAGTGGTGTGTTTTAAGGATCAAAAAGTCTACCTGCAGAACAACCTAACACATTAATAGCAATTTCTTTACGAACTGTTATGAAATAAAACAAATAAATGTACAAAATAGGAAAAGTCCATCTAAAGGCATCAGTGCTGTTGAAGGGGTATCAAGAGGGGGGAGGCAGGGTCCAAAGTCAGGTCCTTCTGTAATCAGCCGTGATAATTGCCTCGGCCTCCTCCGCGCTGATAAGATACAGCCATTCATTCGAGCGTTTCTTAAATTTAAGTATTGAAGGTGAGGTGAATATTTGGTTGTCTGGAAAGTATTTACAGATATTTCTATACACAAGATGGGATATATACAGAGAATTTGTAGCAGAGAAGGATTTACTGATCTGCATTGATGCGACTCCAATATTCCGTGAATATCGTGTGTTATGAGAATGTGAAGTTGTAGAGAAAATTGTATAAAAATGTTTATAAATGTGAACAAGAAGTGTTTTAATGAAGATTTTTCGAATTTATAGAATGGCAGTTTCTTGATATAAAGTGTCAGTTGGGTATCTCCTAGATTTTTTGAAACCGGCTTTTAAGATTGCCTTCTGAACCACTTGCAGTGGCTGTAAAAGAGTTTTATACGCTCCACCCCAGGCTATTATTCCAAACGAGAACAACGATTGGGCATAGGCAAAGCAAGCAAGTTTGATTTCTTTTTCATTTAAAATTTCACTTAAGTGTTTAAACGCAAATATATATTTCCTTGCTCTCTTTTTTACATATTCAACATGTGCAGACCATTTTAAACACTTGTCAAAGAAGACACCCAAATATTTATAAGACGATACATTTTCAATAGTTTCACACGAACAAAGTTCATTGTTGTAACTGCCACAATTATGAACCACGAGGTCGCCGAGGGTATAGTCTGTGGTCTCTCGGAGAGAGATGGGCATAAACTTAGTCTTTGATGTATTTAATGAAAGAATGTTTTGGTCAAACCATTTTTTTAAGACCATGAGATCATGTAGAGCGTTAGAACGGGCATCACCCCAATCGCTACCTTTTATCAAAATTAAGCTATCATCAGCAAATAAAACAGGATTGCCATATAAATTCAATTTATAGATATTATTAATATAAATCAAAAACAGAATTGGGCCGAGCGTACTGCCCTGAACCACCCCGTAGTCCACCGGAAGCGCGTCGCTCTCTGTCCCACAGACAGACACGGTCTGTAGCCTACTTGTAAGGTAGGTTGAGAACCATGAAAGCGCATTACCCCGAACTCCAGTGGCATCCAATTTAAGGATCAGCCTATTTCTATCAGTGCTGTCAAAGGCCTTCCTCAAATCAAGAAATATTAAAATAATGCGCAAGTTGTCAGATATAGCCTCATTGATTTGTCTATTGACATCAAAAAGAGCATCAGAAATGTTCCTGTCCTCTCTGAACCCATACTGACACTCGCACAAGATTTGATTGTTAGAAAGATAGGCAACCAATTGTTCTTTAACTATACGCTCAAGGATCTTGGAGAATACACTTAAAAGACTGATGGGGCGGAAATTATTTTTATCTAAGAAGCTATCTCCTTTATGCAAGGTAATGACCTTAGCTATTTTAAAATTATCTGGGAAAATGCCAGAAGAAATGCTTACATTTATTAAATGCAGAAGGGGCTTAGAGAAGATATAAATATTGTCCTTTAACATATCAGCCGAGACACCATCACGTCCAGGGGCGGATCCCCCACGCAGTCTAGTCACGTGCGGTATTACATCAAGTTCAGTAACAGTGGTCAATGTGAACACGGTGTCCTGTCCGTAATCTGCATCACTCAAAACCGGGTCCCCACTTGAATCGATGGCACTAGCCAGATTGTGTCCAACCGCGGAGAAAAAGGAGTTAAAATCATTAGCTACTTCTTTACACAAACCATGAGATATATACGGAGTATCCGGTAAAACTTTATGGATAGGAAAAGAATCTCTCTTCTTAATTTTACTTGCAAGCTCGTTTACGATAGACCAGAACATTTTGGGGTTGTTTTGATAATTTTCAAGTTTAGTTCTGTAATATAGTTTTTTGGATTGTTTAAGAGATTTACTTAAAATATGTCTGAATGTACGAAAAAATTGATAGAGATCATTATTAAAGGGTTGTTTTTTTAATTTTTTACTTATTTTGTCTCTAATGCGAATCAATTTGACCAAATCGGGTGTAATCCATGGTTTTAATTTTTTTTGAGCGTGTGGAATAGTTATTTAAAGGTTTTGAGGAAGTTTTAATAAGATCATATATTGTATTTTCAAATTGTTTATCGAATATTGTGATATTCTGGCAACTCAAAACAGGTTCCCAGTTCAAGTGAGCGAGATTACGGCCGAGCAGATGCTTATCAATGTAATATTGTGTAGTAGAGTCGTCAGTAAGTTTGTCATTGTGAGGCGATGTGGCAGTGGCAGTGATAGTCAGGCTGTAGTGGTCGCTCACGCCAGTCTGGAACACAGCTGATTGTACATTGTTCATGTCATAGTAACGTAGAAATATGTGATCCAGACATGACGAGCAGTTATTAGTCACTCTAGTTGGTTTATCTATACATTGAACAAATCCCGATCCCAGTAAGCAGTTTAAGTATCTGTCGCATGTTGAAGCATTCTTAAGTAAATCGATGTTAATGTCACCCAAAATAATTCCCATCTTGCTCTTATCTAAACGATTACAATAATTTTCTAGTTCAGTTAAGAAAAATTCCAAATCACTGTCAAAGGTACGGTATAGGGCAAGTATGTAAAAGGTTTTGTTGCATTAATTGAATTCTAAGTTAATGCCGTAGACGTCACCAAGTGTTACTTGTGAGGCAGTAGCTGATAAACGTTTATTGAAGTAAATGATAACACCGCCATTTCTGTTACGTTGCTTGTTCGTCAGTACAATGTCAAACCCCTCCAAAACCTCCCCCTCCTCACCCAATCTCAACCAAAATTCAGTCAGAACAACTATGTCCAAGCGTGGAATATCATTCAGATATACTAAAAGTTCGTTAAAATTTTTACAATAACTTCGGATATTACAATGAAATATTTTTAAGCTTTCATGGAATTCCTGACTAAGAAAAAAAATACTAATTTGTTGCATATTAAATAATTCTAAACAATGGTTTACATTTAAACAGCCGTCATCTTCCCCATTCATGAGCAGGACCCTCGGCACAATCCACCCACCCAGTTGAGGACTCATTAACCTTTACAGAGTATTACACGTAAAAATAAATTAAGAGATATACAAAAAATAATAATAATAACAGTTATGATATGAATGTGCGATCAATAAAATAGTAGTGAGGTTACAAATAGCACAAAATTATAAAATTAAAAGTATAATTAAGCTAACACTTTGTATATTAAATTCTTAGCGTGTTAACAAGTCAATGTAGGCACATAATTTAATTTTACTAAAACTAGACAAACTTGATTATTTAACTGTATAGATATTTAAGGGCTAGAAGAACATAGAGGAATTCTTAAACAATATTTATAATATTATTATCAAACTATTTTATGATAGTAGAGTTATGATATATGTTTCCACATTTGAAAACAATTTGGTTTGTTTATTTTGGATATTTTTTTCTTATTAAAAAGTATGAGCAGATCTTCTGGGGAACAGCTTTAGTTATCACTGTTAAAAGAGTTGTTTTCACTAATAAAACTCTGTACACTTTACTTTCGCTGTTTATTTTTTTCTGTTTTGATAATTATATTTATAAAACTTTATAAAATACCATGTATTCCTCCAAAAACAGAGATACACTCTAATTCCTTATCAACACAGCAAGATCTTCCAACGTCCTAATGAGTCCCATCAATTTTAGTTTTAATGACTTTTTTAAATTTCGGTTAATATTGTAGGTAATGGTACTATTAACTTATATAGTTCTGATATTCTATAATAAAAGCTATTTAATGACTATATTCTATGTGTGTATATGTCTTTAACAACAAATACTGACTTTATTTGATTGGGAGTAGGTGTGATATTAATCACAGCATTAGTTTGTAGCACAAAGTAATGCGGTGTAATTGTAACACAAGTGTAACACTATAACATAAAAAAGCAGGAAACGGTAAGTGATTCATTAGGTTGATATTAATCACAATTGCATTACGTTTTAATCCAAAAGGCCGAGAAACGATATGTATAGCATTAGGTTTGATATTAATCACAGTTACATTACTATCTCATCGAAAAGGCCGAGAAGCGGAATTAATGGCATTAGGTTTGATATTAATCACAATTACATTACTTTTTCAGCCAAACGAACGAGAAAAAATGACATACAAAACCCCGAGAAGCGATAGATTGGTAGTAGTTGTGTTACTATTCACATCTATATTACAATCTCAATCTAAATAGCCTAGAAGCGTAAGGTGTGGAATTACAATTGATATTAATCACATTACTATATGGGCCAAAGGTCACGAAGCGATATGTATGCCATTAGATTTGTAATGAATCACATTTAATCACAATTAATTTCATTATACATAATCAAATCAAAATCAAATTATATTTGTTACTTTGTTTAAAGACATGGAAATGCATAGAACAAGGTCATTAAATGGCTTCTATTGTATCATATCAGAACTTAGTATTATATAGTAGCAGTCTGTGTCAAACACCATTACCTTAAATATGCATTGCTACCATAAAAACGATCTTATTTAAACATATAATAAAAAGTATGTTTTATCAAGTATTGCTTCAAAGTCTTTTTATAAGATGCCCAAATTTTTAAAAGATGACTAACATATAACAGGAACTTTTGAAGATCTTGCAGTAATAAAGAGCGATGAATGTATCCATGTTACTGGTGGAATACGAGTGATATGAAAGATTGCTGGGTGTTGAATTTAAACATCGAGACAGAAAAAATAAACAGCAAAGGCAAAGTCAAAAGGTATTTGCAAGTTAAATCTGCCCGACAACACTGTCACGACTACCCAAGGCACACAGCATTCTGACAGCTTTGTTTGTAGTTTAAAGATTCTCCCAAAATATTTAACTGATGCCGTTTCAGAAACCTTCAGCCCATACGTAAGAATAGAAAAAGAATATTAAAAACTCACATTTTTGTATACGTACAAATGTAGAAAAATATCTAATTGGATGTGTACAGTAATTAAGTTTTTGATATATAACGATAATATATTTATCTAATCCAAATTAAATTCATTGTGAAGTCATAAAAATACACATATGTCGGGTCCAAAACAATATTACTATCAACTAAGATAGCCTCAATACTCCTATTACCTTTGGGCCTAAAATGTATAATTCTGGTTTTGCAGGTCAAAGAATCGTGCAAATAAAATCATAGGCTAAGACTTTTTAAATTTAAAGACAAGGCGGTTGCGACGATGTTAGGTTATTCTTCATGGATAATGAAACATGTGATGTTAGAGAATTGACATAAGTGGTTCTTTCTGGATTTGTTCATTTAGTTTACATACACAATAAATAAGAAAAGGTCAAGTATAGAGCCATTAGAAACACCTACTGTTTCAGGCAAATTAACTAGGTTTACAATTACAAATGTTATTGGTAATTTCAACATATTTAGAACGACCTGATAGAGAAGAACGAAACCACTCAAGTGGCACACCTTTGACACGGAGAAGGGCCATCTTCTCCAAAAGACGCTTGTTATTTAGTTATAAAATCAGGGATTGTAAAAGATGCCAGCCGTGCTTCTGAATACATCAGAAGATGAGAGTGCAGTACTTAGAAATATGTCAATTGCATGAGTAGGTAAACTGTTTTTTAGGAAACCCAAAACGGGTAGGTGATAGTGAAAGGTTTTACCAGAAGAGTTACTGTAAGAAGTGCTAAATTATAAGAGAGAGAATCAGCCACTATCTTGTCGATTGAGGGGAAAACTTCAGGTACATCAGAAGCGGAACTAGCCTTTAGGCTTACGATTACATTCCAGAGAGAGGTTGAGGTGAGATAAATACTAGAGATAAATGTAATGCTAGACAGAGTAGGCATAGAAAACATTGTACCATAGGCGATAACATCATCGCATACACTTATAAAATGTTCATTTGTTCGTTTATTTTTAATTTACTGTTTTAATTATCAATGGTAAGCGCATGTGGTGCAAGTTTAAAAATGTAGTCCAACCAACACAACTGAATTTCAATACTCTTACAGAATAGCATGTAATAATAAAAAAATCCGACTAGTCGAATATTCTGGGCACTACTTGAATAAATAGGTAATCGACTAGTGGGTTAGTACAACGCCATGTCAGTCTTGGGTGCACAACGCCCGGTGCGCTGATATCAGAACTTCAATTGTTAGTGGTGGGTAAATACAAACTGTACGTGAGATACAAACCTAACGTATAAAACCTTGTCCCCAGTATTCTTTTACTTTATTTACTGTTGTACGAAAACTTTATTTGTGCAAATCTGACATAACCTATAAAATAGTGTTCTTGGTATTCTTTCACTTTACTTAATATCTTACTTAACCTCTGTTTGTGCCATAATATTAAAATAGTAATTAGAGGTAATTTTAGTTGAATTACTATCTCTACTACACATCTGATTGTGCGATACGGACCTAAACTTGAAACCGTGTATTGGTGATCCTGTTACTTTATTTACTATTTTACTAAACCTATGCTCTTGCAATATGGACATAATTCTTTAATTGTTATTAATATTTATCTTACATTATTTATTATTTTACTAAAAAAATTTTCGTGCAATAAGGACCTAACATGTATTTTTTTTTTCTTATTTTACTTTACTTATTGTCTCATTTATCCTATATTTGGGCGATACCCAAGTAAACCATAAAAATGTACTCCTTTTACCTTAACTAATATCTTATTTAATCTATGTTCTTGCGATACTCACCTTTCCTTATAAATACTCGTCCTGGTATAAATTTACTTTACTTACTGTTTTATAAAACGTATCTTACTGCAATACGGACTTCACATATTAAATTGTGTTCTTGGTAGTTCTTTTACTTTACTTACTATCTTCCTTAATTTATGTTTATTCAATACGGACCTAACATATAATATTTCTTTCTTATTTTACTTTACTTATTGTCTCATTTATCCTATATTTGGGCGATACCCACGTAAACTATAAAAATGTACTCCTTTTACCTTAATTAATGTCTTATTTAATCTATGTTCTTGCGATACTCACCTTTCCTTATAAATACTCGTCCTGGTATAAATTTACTTTACTTACTGTTTTTAAAACGTATCTTCCTGCAATACGGACTTCATATATTAAATTGTGTTCTCGGTAGTTTCTTTTACTTTACTTACTATCTTCCTTAATTTATGTTTATGCAATACGGGCATAACCTTTAAAATATTGTTATTATTGCTTATTTTAATTTATTTACCATTTTACTGAACCTATGATCGCGTATACGGACTTAAATCTCTTACGTAATATATGTTCATGCGGTACGGAATTAAGTTGAAATTTATATTATTGATTCTATTACCTTATTAACAATTTTACTAAATCAATTTTCATGCAAAATGGACCTTAAAAACTGTATAGACCTGTGAGCCGACCATCACTATGCGTTTGTAAAACTATATCCGAATTGTTTTCTTTGTTTATCTTTTTGTACTAATAAAGTAAAATTTTGTACCAATTACGGAAAAAAGTTATTAACCAACTAAAAGTCGGCTCACAGGTCTTCTTTTTGAAAAAAAACTTTGTTGTCAATGAAAATAAACTACACCATATTTGTATACAAATTTGTATTACCAATTTTTGTTTGTACCAGTCAAATAAAAGCTCAGGAAAGTTTTGCTTACCATGGTGGAAGGGAACTAGGCGTGATGTTCCCTTGCACTGCTGGACTGCAGCTGATTAGTTGCAGGCACATGACGGACCTGCCACGCTGTCAATTGCTAGCCCTTGCTTATGTTTATGTTTATTGTTACCGCTCATATTTTTTGCAGTTTAAAGTGATTTAGTTACATTTTTGTGTAAGAGGTTTTTAATTTGACCAATTAAATTGGAAATTCGTTACAATTTATTCTAAACATTTTACTAAAGACTTCTTTGTATTTTCTTAAACTTACAGGTCTATACAGCTGGCCTTAAATATTGTTTATAGAGTTTTTTTTACTTTTGTACTAAACCATTAATGTAATCCAGATTTAATTTCTAATATATTGTTCTTGGTATTCTTTAACTTGTAAGATGAAATTAGATTTGCTATATAAAGTTTGATTTGGTGACTCACCAAATAAGAGTATTGTTTTGTGTGGTGTAAGCTAGTGGATGTATATTAGGATTGGCTTTGTAATATGTATCTATTTTGGAATAATTTATAATAGGTTCAATCGGCAACACAACTCACTCACATGTATTAACACATATTATATTTATTTAAAATATATATATATATATATATATATATATATATATATAAAAACAGTAATAATATATAATATATTACACATAACAATTTTATTTGTAATTCTGGATATAAAATTGATATTGTGTTTTAGATACAAGTTATATGTAATTTGTTTTAATGCATCGTTTTATATTTAAACGTTATATTCCAAATTAGTTTATTTCAAATAGTTTCCTTTCTTAAGGAAGAAAATCGAAATCTATAAACTTTTAATTTATGATAATAAATGGATTACTATTTCAAATGTGCAGGTAGCTTGGAACGTAGGTAATGTTGTTGTTTTAAGAATGTTATGTAGAAATTTTTGGGACTGATCAATGTTGAATGTCCTGGGAATCACAACAATGTGGAGTGTATGTTGGTTACAATAGACAATATGCTTTATTAACAATATCATCAAGACCAGTTACATAGTCGAACAGTTTTTACAAATGAACCTTATTAAGAAATGACAGGTCTATGTACGATTGATCATTCTATGTAAAAGAATTCATCAACTGTGTAGTATGCGCGATCTTGCAGCAAACACCGTAGGGTTGTCTTTATAGATACTGGGCTCTCTTTCAGATGATCTGGTAGCTTGTTGAAGAGTTTCATTCCAGCATGTGATGGTTTTTTTCTCACACAATGCTGTTATATTGGCTGGTAGAGTGTAATAATCCCCTGCTTGTCTAGTGTAATGGCAGTATAGATCTCTTTGTTTTTGAGGATTCTTAGTTACGCAGTAAAGTATAGTTTCTAGGATGTAAATTGATGATATTGTCAATATTTTCCAGTTAGTGAAGACGTTTTTGCAGCTTTCTTTAAGTCCTATTCCAGCCACGAAACGTGTGGTCTTTTATTACTAGAACTCTGTGGAGATTGCCACCTGAAGATGCACCCCAGACCGCTATTCCATAATGGAGGTGGTTTTCGAATAACACGTTTTATGCTATTCTCGTGGCTTCATCATGACTTTCTTCCTAATATTTTTATATCCCTTATGATTGAGGTAATAAAACACAGAAAAGTATATACACCTTTCAGAACTGACTAGCTGATGTTTCTTCCGAAACAATTTATTGGAAGAAATCGCTAAAAACGCTGCAGCACGCTGGATTCTACGGAAAGTGTTTCAGTCATGTGCCTGCCTCATGCCCGTTTCCCGCACACAGCGTATTTGTGAGTGGATTGACATCCCACCCTGGTACACGCTGGGCGATTCTCAGAATTAAAATCGTTCTCGCTTCCTTTCCCGTACAGGTTCGTGTAGGCCTTTAGGAACTTTCTTTAGGATAGAAGTGAGAAAGTTAAACTGACAGATAGTTTAATAGCTTATCAAAAATCCTCTTTCTAATATGGTTCTGAGCTGATAATTTATAAACTTCTCGAATAAAAAACATTATTTTATGAATGTAAATTAAAATGGATCTAAAATGTGTAATGATTTTTAATTTATTATTTTTAATTTCAAAATACAGCTATGACACAAAACACCAATACAACATGATAAGTCATTTCGTAACACGCATAGTATGAGAAAATAGAAATTTTACTGGTAATGTGTAAATAATACTAACTAATACATAGTGTACTTAAACAATTTATTAACAAAATACTATTAATGCAAGAAAATCATAAAAAGAAACTGAAAAGATATATAGTTAATCTATACTGTTTCTAGAAACGTTTAACATTTTACATGGATTTTATTCAAATTCTAATAAATGTTTACAAATATTATAGTTTTTCATAGTCACGACATCCCAGCAGACAAATTTTAATACAATCTCCGTAAATATAATATATAATTAACACTACCGCATTGATGTGGATGAATAACGTTAACACGTGTATGTTCTTACACATTTAGTTGTACCTAATTATACTAAAAAGAACATACTAATAATACAAATTATTAACCTTATTGCTGGTTTCAAATATATAGGAATGTACAATATGAAACATAATTTCTGTGTAATGAAAATAATTTTTGTTATAATACCTCTAATATTACAATAAACAATATTGCATTTATGTGGATGTACAAAGTTAACATGTGCATCTTCTGACACATTCAGTTGTCCCTAATTATAGTAACAAACAATATAATAAAACAAAGTAATAACGATCTATTTGCCATGTTAATGGTTCCAATATTATATAGGAATATAGAATATAAAACATAACTACTGGGTATTACGATATTTACACTTGATGTCTCTTGTCTTTCAACTAATATACAGTAGTATTAATTTACAGAGTGTCTTAACCTTAGTTAGTATATTTATAAGAAATACGATGAGATTTTTGCTGGCGTTAAAAAAGCATATTTTATCATATGCCACGAATTCTTCTGCTTCGATATCAAATCAGGTTTACACAAAATCCTATAATTGTCTCTTTAGTTTCAATTGGAGTTCCGAACTTTAACTTTAACAGGTTAGAAAGAAATAATGTTGTTGGATAAATTAATACTGAAGTGGACTATGCGCATGACACATATGAATTTTTTATCTGATATATGTTTTGCGTATATTTTTGTGTGATATATTGTGTAGAATGATATTATCAATGTCACGGGGCAATCTTAGCAACATCGTATCTGACTAGTTTGATTGCATCTATGATAGCCTGAAGACGTTCTAGCAAGCGAACTTGATCGCTAATATAATAAATTTTGTCTAGTGCGTTAAGCTTACGACATTATTTTACATAAAATTGTCAAAATGTATCTTAAAATCAATACCTCCATCATACAAATAAAAAATCTAAATACTAAGATAGTTATAATTTAGGCATTTTTGGTAGCAGGAGGTCAATATGTGACCCAACAAAACCCACAACATGCTGTAGAACGCCGGTTTAATTATGGTTAGAGGTGCTGTAGGTCAGGAAGAGGTGTCTCTGATTAGAAAGACTTCGAGTCACAAAAGTTTTGAATCATCAACGGATAATAGCTCTTTAATCTTAAGCCGATACACAATACACAAAAACAATACTGTAGTATACTTTAAAAAATGACGCAAAATGCCTCTAAACTCAACAAATATCGTTTTCCATGAAAGAAAGTTAGCAATTTAATTATACCACAGGCTGATTACGCTTCAGTTTAAGCAAGAGAAAAGTACAAATTAATGTTACCAACAAAGGGTTTTAAATCACTGGTTAATGAGTTAACAAAAGTTAGTTAAATATGGAGAGATAAATAGATCATGCTTATTCTAGAGTGGCAAGCGAAAACAGTTTGGAAGTTGCAGCATCGGTGATCAATGTGCACTGGACCGATCATGCTACGATAGCGATGACAGTGCGAGTGCTTAGGGAGACGTGTGCCAGTCACCAACATACAGAGCCGGTCCCGCTGTCTCAGCCGCAGCTCATCCTACCTACCGATCCCACTTTGACCGTTTAGTCGGCCTGCTCGAAACTGTGCACTGGACTGATCATGCTACGATAGCGATGACAGTGCGTGTGCTAGGGGAGACGTGTGCCAGTCACCAACATACAGAGCCGGTCCCGCTGTCTCAGCCGCAGCTCATCCTACCTACCGATCCCACTTTGACCGTTTAGTCGGCCTGCTCGAAACTGTGCACTGGACTGATCATGCTACGATAGCGATGACAGTGCGTGTGCTTAGGGAGACGTGTGCCAGTCACCAACAAAAAGAGCCGGTCCCGCTGTCTCAGCCGCAGCTCATCCTACCTACCGATCCCACTTTGACCGTTTAGTCGGCCTGCTCGAAACTGTGCACTGGACTGATCATGCTACGATAGCGATGAAAGTGCGTGTGCTTATGCAGACGTGTGCCAGTCACCAACATACAGAGCCGGTCCCGCTGTCTCAGCCGCAGCTCATCCTACCTACCGATCCCACTTTGACCGTTTAGTCGGCCTGCTCGAAACTGTGGACTGGACTGATCATGCTACGATAGCGATGACAGTGCGTGTGCTTATGGAGACGTGTTCCAGTCACCAACAAACAGAGCCGGTCCCGCTGTCTCAGCCGCAGCTCATCCTACCTACCGATCCCACTTTGACCGTTTAGTCGGCCTGCTCGAAACTGTGGGCTGGGCAGATGTCTATAATCGAAATTATGCTTCATGTTCTTCCGAGAATTCTATTGACATTTTAAATTTGAACATTTTGTCGTTTAAAGGAGATATAAAACAGAGATTTAAACCAATTTATACAATTAAAGCTATGGATAAGTGATTCTTGTTGCAAACGTATTCGTAATAAAATTTACTCTAGAGTAAGACAAAACCATACCTTAATACTGTAACTAAAATACTGAAACACGATTATAGAAATTTTAGAAATAAGTTACATGCAAAAATAAGAGAAACTTAAAATCAATTAATTTTTTAAATTTTTTTGGAATTGATAGGAGATATTACAAAAAACTTGCAAAATACTAAATGAAGTAACTGCCAGAATGAAAAACAAGATACTAATATAATAATTTAAGCGAAAAATATTGATAAGGATAATTCTTTAGAAATGTAAAAAAAAGTTTTCTTCAAGAAGTTCAATGTTATTATAAAGAGTCTTGTATTATGGTACTAAATTAGAAACAGCAACGCAAACCATTGGGGAATGGAACATCTCCTGGTGTTAAGTATTTATTGCGTTAAATAACTTGTTTTTGTTGCCTAATATGAAAAGGCTACTTTTATTGAATAATAATTATGTATATATTTTTTGGGCAATTTATACTCTATATTTGCCTTTATTTACTAAACTGTATATACTACATTAATCCTATATCCCTTTGTGCGGCCTAGCGCCTACAATACCATTCCTTACTGGATTAAAATATTCACGTACAGTGACAGACCAATGAACCATTGTTTCCCGAATCAGCTGTTTACTGTACAACTCACCAACTAATCACAACGGTTGACTTATCAAGGATCAGTTGCCCACCTTGCAAGCCTAGGCACGCTTGCTCGTTATACTCTCGGTCCCGCCTGGGGCACTTATGTACTCTCTAGCCACTGCTGACCATACTTACTCTCTTCCCCATGTGTTACTCTCTCACTTAAAATATTAGTTTATTTCTATTTGTTGTACATTTACATTTACATTAAAGTCAGTGCTCTGGATTGGCAATCTCTACCAGAACGTCTCTGCTCCCGGACACCCGCGTCTACCGTGCTCTACAGGACTGGCCACAGTGTTATGAACTATTCGTTTGCGGTCGTATTGTGCGTGAGTGAATCCGTGAAGGACATCTTCCGTCTTCACGCATGCCGACAATACAGCAGCCTATTTCCACACTTACTGATCACAACCTGGCCCTCAACAACAGCAGTCTACGGTTAGGTACCTCTCATGAAAACAGAGGTAACTGTTTATTTTCTGCACTTTATTTGAATATGCACTGATCATAAACTCATTATGTGTAACCTAGTGAACTCTTGTTAAAATCAGTGTATTCGGCGTCTTCACTGCCTAGTGTGAAGTGGTCCTTTTTAATCGAGCCTCTAAAATATTATCTAACGGTTCTCATAACCAAAATTCATTCTTTTCATGGTTTCTTCGAGCCGGATAATAAGAACTTTAGTCCATTGGTGAATATCAGTGCAATCTCAACTCTTATAAGCTCTATACAGTGCATATTTCAAAGCGTGGTTTCAGGTTCTTTCACGATTGCAAAGTGAATATCACGTGCATATCGATTTTCCAGTTCCCTCTTCACTCATATCAGCTGTGACGTGATCATATCAGCTGTTTGTCCTCTGCTTTGTAGACTGCATTGTTTTGTTGACAAACAAGCTTTCAGACTGTCACAGCACAGGTGAACTGATTACTGTGTTTAATGGTTACCGCTTCTCAATACTTGTTCGTTATCAGCCCTACTTGTAATACTCATTATTCTAAGCAGGTAATGCGAACTTAAATATAAACAATCTTGGTTATTGACACTTTACCTTGAGCAGGACTTGCACCCTTATTGCAAAATTAAATGTTTATTTTGTCAACACTATATTCTAGTCTCAGCTTAAAAAGGAAAAAAAAGCTACTTACTGCTCACAATTGTTTATTATAATTTCTATTTGAACATTGCTCACTCATATGTATGCATGGTTTATGGTTACTGTCACAACACTACCATACTTTACCACTGACAGTTTACATGTAGTACGTGCGCATACTGTTTCCAGAGCCTCTGCTACATTATAGCTGAATTTAGCTCAAAGTAACCTTAATTGTTGTTTATTATTTAATAACAACTTGTCTTGTTTACGTTTTGCCATAATAACAGTGTATTTTATTTTCTCAAAACAAAACTATACTATAGGCCTATACGAGCCTACTCTACTTATTGCATTATTATTGAGTTTTTACCTCAAAAAACTAAACAATTGGTACCTGAAGATGAAATCAATGATTTCGAAATGTACATAGTAACAAAAATAAAAGTTTACAAAAAGTGTTAAAAGGTTTATTTATACTGTATCATAAATATTTTTTTAAATTGTGTTTCATTGTATTATATTGTTTAGATAATTCTTATTTCTTGGGGAAAATACTTCAGAGGAAAATAATTTAGTTTCTATTTTTATCACAGTTTTTATCAAGAGGACAATATTTTGTTTACTTTTCACCTTTGAAGTTTTACTCAAATTGATTAATTTTCTACAAAACTTTCAACATGGCGATGTCTCTTAAAGTGGCTAATGCAAAGCGAGAACACCTCTTTTCTCAGATACAAAGTATCTATGATTTAACTAAGAAGACTTCCGATCCAAATATACTTCAGCAGTTGCTTGTCAGAGCTAAATCTATTCAGAGACTTAGACAGGAATTTTCAGAAATATTAGACTTGTGCCACGAGTTGGAATTAAAAGTAGATGCCGACTATACACCTAACTATTCCGCATTAGCGAGCGTGGACGAGTTAGTTGATTACATTTCTGCTAACGTGCTTATGATTGAGACCAAAAGACAAGCTAAAGCTAAAAAAAGCGAAACTATTCCGCCTGCCTCCCCTCAAGTCAACGTCCGGCTACCGAAATTGGAATTAAAAACTTTCGACGGAGCTGCTTTGGACTTCTGTACGTTCATCAACGTTTATGAACAAGCCGTACACAACAATGCGCACTTAAGCGATGTAATGAAATTTCAATATCTCTTGAGCGTGCTTTCAGGCGAACCACTCTCTCTGATAAAGTCGCTAAATATAACTGAGCAAAATTATGCAATCGCTTATCAGCTGCTGAAGGATCGCTACCATAATACTAGGCGTCTACTCACACTACATTTAAATCAAATACTAGTCCTTCCTGTCATCTCCAGCACATCTGTGAAGAATATCCGTGCTTTCCTTAATCTTTTTCACGAACATACGCAATCACTTAAAGCATTAAACAATGACATCACCAGTAACAACCCACTTCTCTCAGCCTTGTTATTACGCAAGATTGATAATCGGATGGTCACCCGCCTAGAACAGTTCCGAAAAAAGGAAGAGCTTCATACTTTGCCCTCGGTTGAACAAATAATTGAGTTTCTCAACCTGGAATGCAGCCACATTGAGGACAGTAGTCTACATGAAAATATTGTGGACCCCAAGAACGCTTCAAGTTCTTATCTTGGGTCAAAACCCAGATTTGATAAACCCAAATCGTCTCTTAAAAACGTGAGCTTGTTAGCGGCTTCCTCTCCACCCTCCTCGGCCTACAAACAAGGCCCATCATGTTTTTATTGCCATCAGATTGGTCATAAAATTTATAGCTGTACCAGCTTCGGCCAAAAGACACCTCAAGAACGGCACGGGATTATTAAACAGCACAACCGCTGTTCTTCTTGTTTGGGGACGCACAGATTAAGTGAATGTCAGTCTAAATTCACGTGTCGAACATGTCGTGGTCGTCATCATACCTTGCTACACTTCACTGATCGGCCAACACGGTCCAGTGTTAGTACGTCGGACCGCGTTCGTCCCGTTGTGGAGAACGGCCGTGACGGCGGCCGGCCTGCAACAACTACACCTGCTGTCCGCCCTCCGCCTGCGACCACAGCGCTCTCACCTCCTAGCCCGGCCGAACACACCACACTACACGCTCATGGCACACTGCATCGAGACCTCGCCCCTAGTACCACGGTTCTTCTGGGTACTTCTCTTGTCAAGCTCACCGCCTCTAACGGACAAGCTTATGTCTTTCGTGCCTTAATTGATTCAGGAAGCATGCTAAATTTTATTAGCGAGAAAGCCTCCCAACTGTTGGGTACACAGCGCCGTCCGGCCACTATTAATGTCGCCGGCCTTTCTCAAACCTCTGCTCACACACGCGGATTTTTAACTCTGGGCGTGGAAACTCTTGCTGGCCACCCAGTTGCCGCCCCGCACTCGTTCCACATATTGCCACAAATCACTGTAGACCTCCCACGAGTGCAAATATCTCAGGAGGTCATGAATAAGGTTAAAAATATTACACTGGCTGATCCAACCTTCCACCTCCCTGGTGGCATTGACGTGCTTCTTGGTGGAGCGCTATTTCCACATATTCTTACTCACGAGACCTACTCTCTTGGTCTCAATTTACCTCACGCCCTGGGCACCTGTTTTGGTTTCGTGCTGATGGGGACGGCTCCCTCCACACCACTGACGCAGTCTGTCTCTACTATGGCTGTCTCTCTTCTCTCGACTGCTGAGGTGGACCTCCACGCCTCTCTGCAGCGTTTCTGGACACAAGAGGAACTGCCTGCTCCCAGTAAAAGGTCTGCAGAGGAAACTCAATGCGATGAATATTTTTCTACCACGCACTCCAGGGACCGTGAGGGTCGATATATGGTCCGCCTCTCTTTCAAGAACACCAGTACTCATCTGGGAAATTCCAAAGTTCATGCTGAAAGTAGACTCTATTCACTCGAGCACAAGCTCCACGCTCTCACTAATGTGGAGTATTATAATTTATATTCTGATTTTATACATGAATATCTCTCTCTAGGCCATATGCAGGGCTGCCCTACTCCTGACTTAAGCACTCCCCACTACTTTCTGCCACACCACGGTGTTTTTAAGACTCAAAGTAGCACCACCAAACTACGCGTCGTTTTTGACGCCAGTGCCAAAACCAGTTCCGGACTCTCTCTCTCAACGACACTCTGTTGACCGGACCTAAACTGCAAAATAATATCTGTGACATTCTTCTGCGCTTCCGCCTTCAGAACGTAGTGTTCTCTTGTGACATCAGACAGGTGTACCGCCAAATCAAGGTGCATCCTGACGATCAACATTTCCAACTGATCTTATGGCGTGATCACCACACCGACTTGATGTCCACGTTCAAGCTCACGACAGTTACCTACGGCCTGAACTGTTCACCTTACTTAGCCATCAAAACGCTACATCAATTGGCAGAAGACGAGGGTCACCGCTACCCCCATGCTGCTGAGATTCTCAAGCACCAGAGCTACGTCGACGACCTGATCTGCGGAGCTGAGACTGAAGAACTCGCCGCTGAACTTCAAAATCAACTCATCAAACTCCTTCGGCTCGGTGGCTTTGAGCTCCGGAAGTGGGTCTCGAACTCTCCGAGACTTCTGCAACACCTTCCCGAAGATCATCGGGAAATCCCAGTTTTTCTTCAAACCTCTCAGGAGCCTCATTTCTCTATTTTGGGCCTAAAATGGACCCCTCTGACTGACACTTTTACATTTAATTTTAATTTTTCTTGTGAAAACCCCACTAAACGTAAAGTTTTAAGTCTCATTCCTCCAGTCTATGACCCCTGTGGTTTTTTGGCGCCTTGTATAATGCTCGCAAAAAATATCATGCAACTCGTATGGATTTCTGGCATAGATTGGGGTGATCCGCTCCCTCCAGAAATATAAAAAAAATGGCACGCCTTTTTATTTGAACTTAAGCACGTTGCTACTATTACAATTCCTCGTGCTATCCCCTACTCTGCTGCTACTCACTGGGACTTGCACGGTTTCTCTGACGCCTCAGAACTAGGCTATGCTGCTGTAGTCTACATCCGCTCTACCTCCAATGACACGGTGCGCGTAAGCCAAGTTATGGCTAAAACTCGCGTCGCTCCTCTCAAAAGAGTGACGCTGCCCCGACTGGAACTATGCGCAGCTCATCTCCTGGCCCAACTTGTGAAATATTGTGTTACTCAATTAGCTCCCACCCGCAAGTTTGGTTCTATTGTTTGCTGGTGCGACTCTACTGTGACCCTCGCGTGGATCAAAACACCTTCTTATCGCCTCAAAACCTATGTGGCTAATCGTGTGGCGCAAACTCAAGAGCTTGTGGCTGTGGATTGCTGGCGCTACATACCCAGTGCTTTCAATCCTGCTGACTGCTCCTCCCGTGGAATCCTTCCCTCTCAATTGGTGGATCATCCCCTTTGGTGGCATGGACCCGACTGGTTGCGTCTCCCCTCCTCGACCTGGCCAGATACTGATTCCAGCCTGGACTCGGTCTCTCTGGAGGAGCTAAGCTGAAGCATTCCACTCCTGTCATTGCCTTGGCCATAGCACCGCCTACGTGGGACCTCCTCGTCCAGTACTCTTCCTGGAGGAAATTGTTGCACGTGATGGCCTACGTCTTGCGTTTTATCCACAACTGTCGTTCACCAAACCGCCACTTCGGACCTCTCTCCAAGACAGAACGGGACTCCGGGCAGCTGCGAATTTTCAAGACCGTGCAAGAGGAAGGTTTCACTGAAGACCTGGCTCTACTGCGGGACCGAAAGACGTGTTCTACCAGACTTCAACGCCTCGCCCCATTCCAGGGTCCGGATAGACTTCTCCGCGTCGGCGGCAGATTGCGCCACGCTGACCTCACCGCCGAACATGTCTCACCCGTGCATCCTGCCCAAGAAGCACCCTGTCGTGGACCTCCTCATTGACCATGTCCATGTCAAACATCTCCACGCTGGCTCGCAGCTTACTCTCTCTCTCTGCTCTCCCAGCAAGTCTGGATCCTCTCTGCACGCAGCGTGGTGAGATCTCGCATTTTTAGATGCCTCACATGTTTTAAGAATCGGCCTAAAAATAACGCCCCTCTCATGGGCGACCTCCCCAAAGCTCGCATTACTCCAGCCCGAGCTTTTCTCTCCACCGGCATGGACTATGGTGGCCCCTTTTCGCTCAAGGTCCATAATTTACGCTCTGTCCGCATTATTACAACCTATATTTGTATTTTTGTTTGTATGGTTACGAAGGCCGTTCACATTGAGGTGGTGACGGACCTGTCCACCGAAGCTTTCCTTGGTGCTCTCACTCGCTTCGTTTCTCGTCGTGGCCTGTGCACAGACCTTTATAGTGACTGTGGCACAAACTTCGTAGGTGCTAAAAATTCCCTACACAAAATCCTCACGGCTGACCATTCAATGAGATTCCACTTCAACCCTCCTGCTGCTCCCCATCAAGGTAGAATTTGGGAAAGTGCCATCAAGAGTGCTAAACACCATTTAAAACGTGTCATGGGACTTCACATACTAACTTTGTCTCAATTCATGACGCTCACAAGTCAGGTTGAAGCGATGCTCAACTCCCGCCCGCTCACCGCTATCTCCAGTGATCCCAGCGATCTTCTCCCACTGACGCCTGGACACTTCTTGATCGGCTCTCCTCTGGTTTCCGTGTCTGAAGAGAACTTGCTGGACATACCCACGAACCGCCTTTCTCACTGGCAGCTGGTTCAAGCGCTGCACCAACGTATCTGGAAGCGTTGGCAGCGAGAATATCTCCAGACTCTTCAGCAGCGCCTCAAGTGGAGCACTCCTTCCCGCAACCTCCAACCTGGAGACCTCGTCCTGGTGCATCAGGATACTCCCGCTCTCTCATGGCCCCTTGCACGGGTCACTGATGTCACTCCAGGACAAGATGGTACAGTTCGAGTGGTACATCTCAAGACCTCAAGTGGAACTCTTACTCGTCCAGCATTGAAGGTGTTTCTCTTACCTCACCTCTACAATTAATTAACTGTCTCTCTACCACCGCCTATAACCTTTGTAATTTGAGCCTATGTTGCTCTTTCTCTCATTGAATCCCAAGGTGATTCAAGGCGGCCGGTATGTTAGCTTATGGAGACGTGTGCCAGTCACCAACAAACAGAGCCGGTCCCGCTGTCTCAGCCGCAGCTCATGCTACCTACCGATCCCACTTTGACCGTTTAGTCGGCCTGCTCGAAACTGTGGGCTGGGCAGATGTCTATAATCGAAATTATGCTTCATGTTGTTCCGAGAATTCTATTGACATTTTAAATTTGAACATTTTGTCGTTTAAAGGAGATATAAAACAGAGATTTAACCAATTTATACAATTACAGCTATGGATAAGAGATTCTTGTTGCAAACGTATTCGTATTAAAATTTACTCTAGAGTAAGACAAAACCATACCTTAATACTGTAACTAAAATACTGAAACACGATTATAGAAATTTTAGAAATAAGTTACATGCAAAAATAAGAGAAATTAAAATCAATTAATTTTTAAAATTTTTTTGGAATTGATAGGAGATATTACAAAAAACTTGCAAAATACTAAATGAAGTAACTGCCAGAATGAAAAAACAAGATACTAATATAATAATGGAACCGAAAAGTATTGATAAGGATAATTCTTTAGAAATGTAAAAAAAAAGTTTTCTTCAAGAAGTTCAAGGTTATTAGAAAGAGTCTTGTATTACATACTAAATTAGAAACAGCAACGCAAACCATTGGGGAATGGAACATCTCCTGGTATTAAGTATTTATTGCGTTAAATAACTTGTTTTTATTGCCTAATATGAAAAGGCTACTTTTATTGAATAATAATTATGTATATATTTTTTGGGCAATTTATACTCTATATTTGCCTTTATTTACTAAACTGTATATACTACATTAATCCTATATCTCTTTCTGCGGCCTAGCGCCTACAATACCATTCCTTACTGGATTAAAATATTCACGTACAGTGACAAACCAATGAACCATTGTTTCCCGAATCAGCTGTTTACTGTACAACTCACCAACCAATCACAACGGTTGACTTATCAAGGATCAATTGCCCACCTTGCAAGCGTAGGCACGCTTGCTCGTTATACTCTCGGTCCCGCCTGGGGCACTTATGTACTCTCTAGCCACTGCTGACCATACTTACTCTCTTCCCCATGTGTTACTCTCTCACTTAAAATATTAGTTTATTTCTATTTGTTGTACATTTACATTTACATTAAAGTCAGTGCTCTGGATTGGCAATCTCTACCAGAACGTCTCTGCTCCCGGACAAGACACGCCTGCCGACAAGACAGCAGCCTATTTCCACACTTACTGATCACAACCTGGCCCTCAATAACAGCAGTCTACGGTTAGGTACCTCTCATGAAAACAAAGGTAATTGTTTATTTTCTGCACTTTATTTGAATATGCACTGTTCATAAACTCATTATGTGTAACCTAGTGAACTCTTGTTAAAATCAGTGTGTTCGGCGTCTTCACTGCCTAATGAGAAGTGGTCCTTCTTAATCGAGCCTCTAAAATATTATCTAACGGTTCTCATAACCAAAATTCATTCTTTTCACCTGGATTTGATAGTATAAGTTGAAGAACAGTAAAAAAATTTAAATTACAAATGTTTCAAGTATTCTTCAACTTATACTATCCAATCCAGGAGATGTTCCATTCCCCAATGGTTTGCGTTGCTCTTTCAATGTTTGTTACACTGTTTTGTCCAGCAAACTATAGAGGCTTCTAACAAATATTTTGACTTATATGATTTTGAATCTATTAATTGATGAGGTTATTAAGGTAATGATATCGCTGAAACCGTCATGCTCTCCTGGAAATTTAAGTGTTTTTAAACAAACTGTTTAAATACGATCTGAAATATCCGTTAATTAGAGTACTACATAAATGTGACAGTATCATTGCTTCATGTATAACAATTATGACTAATCTTAATGATTACCAGTGAAGAAAATGATCTATTACATTATACCACCTTAAAGAGTGTGGCCTGCAGTCTGCTTTAGATATTACACAATTAAGGTGGTACTACTGTTGAATGTTGCCTCAGATAGATCAACAGAATATAAGGAACACTTACTCCGAAAATTCTAAAGGGACACTTACTTCGAAAATTCAAATTGTATCAGAAAAACCATGTAAGTGGTTATTGCTCCAGCCATCTGTAACAGAGAATAAAATTGTTAGCAAACGCAACTACTGATAGAAAAATTCTTAACGAGTTAACGGTTCACATGTCGGGTAAATACTACGACAGACAGTGACAGTGACTGTGTGACCGGTGACTACAAATTGTCGACGGTAAAGTTTCACATTTCGGGTAAATACTACGACAGACAGTGACATTGACTGTGTGACCGGTGACTACAGATTGCCGCTGTATATCACAATCAGCTGGCCTATCGATCAGCTGTGTGCGCTATGAAACATCCGACTGGAATGAATCGTCTGAGGAGAGTGGAGATTATGTGTGGAGAGTCGAGGGAAGATGTCATGTGAGTATGTGAGGCTGTCATGTTTGTGACGATGTTGAATTTGATTGAAGAAAGCGTAGTTTCATAGCTTCTAGGTTTAACACAACGTGGTACCTGGTACTCCAGTATTTTAGGTGCCATAACTAATACGAACCCATGTTAATGTTCAGAAAGCTCCAAACTGTATAAACACCGAAGGATATTAAAAGTATAAGATTACGATTTTATAAGTAAAGAAGAAATATCTAAATTCTTACTGAGGTTACGGTTTAGTAGTTTATGTTGAAACAATCACATGCAGAAAGCTCCACTTTATGGTTGGACAACTGAAGTAAAAACTCCTCCAACTGAAACAAAATAAAATTTTACGTAATAAATTCATCGCATAAAAGATACTAGTAATATTTAATACATATTTTTTACAATAGTATTTAGTACATGATTGTTGAATAATTTTCTAACCATTCAAATCCATTTATATCTGTATGCCTAATTTATTTACCGAAAAATACCATTGTTTCTTAACATTTAATCTAGGAAATACCTTTGTTAAATAATCGATGCAATATTATTATTATTTTTATATTTACCGATTTAAAGTAATTTGTTTTACTAATGTCTATTTCTTATTAACATAATATCCTTTATTATTAAGTTTTATTAGTATTGCGTTAAGTATTAGATAATTATTTTTAATACAGCCTACTATCTGTTTCCATTCGATTCTAAATGGCGAATATTTACTTGTAATATCATGCACATAAGCGTAATAAAAAATTTTGATAACTATTATCAACTTTGAACACTTAGGTATAACTATCAAGAAAAATCAAATTTGTAGATCATTTGTAAATTTGTAAAATTCATCATACCCCTATATAATATGATTGACTTTGAATATTAATTTGATATTTTTACTAACGACTAACAACGTTAGAGGACGAAAATCTTTCTTATTTAAAAATGATGAAACATCTATAACTTTTAATTACTTTTGAATGAGTTTTTATATATTTTCTAAAATCAGTAACTTTTTAATGTTATCTAAGTGAAAAGACTGGTGTATTAAACACAATTGATAGGAAATACTTGTTACGTTTTATACGATATGTTTTTGAGTAATTACTTTTTAGAGGATAACAAAATATGGCATATCTCACTTAGCTTATATATAGGTTTACAAATAGAACACATATGTACAGTGAAAATAAGTAATGAGATAGTGAGTATTCAAAAAAATACAAACCTGATCACGTATCTCATCGTCTATTTCCATGTTTATTAGCCTGCAGACAGTGCGTGCTAATAAACATTTAACTGGAAAATTACTTTTACTTAATATCAAAGCAAACAAAGATAAAGTTATTTGGTGGTAATTACAAACATGTTCAATTTACAGCAATTCAGTTACTATTCTCAAATATAATTAAAACATAATTTTAAGAGAGTTTGAGCATATTCTTTATAGACTATCACTCTTATAACTGTGAGTATCTGCAGGACATACCGACATACAAGGAATAACTTGACTATGACTATTTTTATTATTCCTTTAGCTTTCAGTTATGAGAACTGTATATGAGAGCCCTGTAGACGCGAAGTCTTGGCGATTATGAGTGGTCACCCTTTACGTTACAATATTTAATCCTCATAGAATATTAACATTCTAATGAAAGCATATGTTCCATAAAAAAAACCTGATTCATTCTGTTTACATTTATTTGGGTAAAGTTCTACAATTGTATTTTGTGCAGAATTACAGTTATTGAAGATGACTGTGATAGTATTTATTGGTCGCATAAGGAAAGTTGTAAAGTACATAAATTAAAGTACAATAAATCAAGCGAAGTTACTTCTGGTAGTTTATGTCGAATTTTACTTGGAAAAATATTTCTCTATTGGAATAAACAAATTAAATGTTTCTCTATGAAATATAAATAATAATACGAACACCAAAGTGCACATCAATATCAATAAAACATTTTCACAGAAATTTCATAAACAATTTCATACAAATATTAGTTTATAAATCTGAACCAAATAAATTTCAATTGAATATTGAATTTCTAATGCTGCATACAAAATAATGAGGTTCATAACTGAATTATGGAGATTCAACAGGCGAACAACAATATGATTTAGTTTGGAAGGATTAAGTCTTGACGATTAATACAAGTAACTCATAAATATTTAAATAGGCTATTCCAGATTAGTTTATAATTTGAAATCATTGGCTTTCTTCAAAAAGGAAAAGATAAATTCAAACACATCTAATGTCATAAGTCTTCAGATTCCCGATTTTATACGCCACATCGATAGCACAATACATAGGCATAAACATAAAACAAATTGACAAACTCATACGATAAAAGTGATGAATTTTTAGAATTGAAAAAAAAAACTATCCAAATGTGCATTAGATATAAGTGGAGATATTGTAGAGTGGTTCGGTTTAACGTTTAGGTGTATTTTGTATTGACTAACCAAGACCTTTCAAAATTAATATTATATACTATAAGTGCATTTCAAAATTTGGAGTTGCCCCCTACCCACCATCCCCTCTATCACCTGAGAGTAAAAAATGTGAAAACTATCATTATTACTGTAGCCCTATGTAGCTAGTAAGATTGCCGCAAAATATTTTATATATCTAAAATAATTAAAAAGTTAAGAGAGGGTGAAACTTACTTTTCAATTACCCTGTATATTATATGAATGAGTCTGAATAAGGTAACTAAGTGGAACTAATCTATCAAACGTAATATCACCTCTCGAAAAGAAATGATGATGGATACACTACCAAAAATACGGATAGTATATCTAATAAGTGTAAAGAAAATAGAATAACCTAGTGAAAGCGAGTTAGTTAATTACACAAATGCAACCGATGAAAGAGAGTTTTGAATGCCATATTTAATGATTACTATTTTTTGCAATTTTTAGTGTGAGCATCGCTTTTTTAATATTTCGGAAATTAAATACCCTAAAGGATTGTAGCACATTCTATCCATAGCTTATACCTTAATAAAACGTTAACTACTATTATTAAACTGATTGTAGGAAAAATAATTAAATTATTACTGTGAATTTGTTTTGATATTTCTTACTAAGTACTGAGGTTTCTTGCTCTGCAAACTACCACCGACGCTAAAAATCATGTGGAGCAAGGAAGGCAATGATTGAACATATCAGGAGTACAAAGATATAGGAAGGACATTTTGTGATTCTCAACAGTACGACTCTGTTGTTCTCCAGTACCCCACACTCTGCTGTGCATGTGAATTGGCTTACAGGAAATAGAAAACAAATCTTTACTTTGATGTTTGGCCACAATTGATCTGTTGGTGAGTGTTAACTGTAAAGATTTAGAATTTAAAAATAATGTTTACGAATTTAGATTGGTTATTGAATTCTTAACTGAAACAAATTTGTAAGATATGGGACGTAATAATACGTGTAAATTTAATGTAATAGATGTGCACCTATAAAACTTCACAATATGTGAGTTCGTGTAAACCTGCGACAAGCACAAATCATTTGGCTCCAGCAGGTGGCCTGCTACAAAATTAGGAGATCAGATTCCTAAGGAAACTCCCCTAATAATTAAACAAATCTTGAAGAAAACCCAAATATTGAAGAAAACCCAAAATTGAATAAAAAACGAATCTTGAAGAAACCTATGTTTAAAAAAATATCAGAGGTAATTTATGTCAGAAATGCTTTTATTATTTTTTACTTACTTGGCTTGATTTACATTTTAATGTGTTTTTTTCTGCTAGTTTTTAGATGTGTTTTTTATTTTATGACTTTATCTATTATAATTGGATTTTTGTTACATATGTCCAAAATATTACGTAAACCTTATCATTGTCTTTTTTGTATTGTCATGTCAATAACAATAAAAGATGATTGATTGATTTATTAACTGTAAATAAATTTATTATTTTTAAATAAGCTATTATAAGGATAATCTGTGCACTTCTAGATTTATTCATAGATTATTCGTAAATACTATTATCTTTGTATTAAAACAGTACAGGTAGGAGAACATATGTGTTTAATGTTTTAAAAATGGATACTTATATTTCAAAGCGACCAATCTGTTCGTCATTTTTTAAGTTTTAAATTTTTTCCTACATTGATTTTGAATAATTTATTTTTGGCATTGATTGAAATTTATTTTGGGCCTACTGTTTCTAACATTAAACGAGAAGTATTGTTAAATAAACATTCCAGTTTTGTTTAATTCACTTTTTGATTTTTCTACGTAGGAAATTTTATCTTACAAATTTAAATGGGTTATTTTATTTTCTGTCAACAGCTCAATGTAAAGAGTCAAATCAAAGCAGTTTGATTATAATGTATGTGTTTGGAGTTTAAAAGAATCATAAAGTTTACAATACTACACAAATTATTAATTATATAATTAAAGATATTGCCATATCCGGTATTGAAAATATGATTCATTAATATATACTATATAGCTGAAATATAACTATAAAGAAATAAACAATTCCTCACCACAACTACTACCAGAGACTAGCATCTAATATGGGTTTAAAATTCTTAAATTGTTCCCGATTACAACTTCCTCTGTCTTGTAGGTTACATTCAGGAACTCTAGGAACTTGTAGGTTAACATTGCAGCTATGTTCTGAGGGATGTGACTGAAGTGAACAAAGAATACACCTCGAGCCCAGATCATGCTACTAATACAGACATAAAAAATTAATTATGCTGGAGTGTTGCTCTTGAAGGCTTAAGTTTTCCTTTTGGGAATGAATGATCTGAAGTAGAATAAATATTGTCAGAACAGATGTAATTACAATACAAGTGGCAACCATCTCTATCGTGGCGTTTGCGCTATTTGTGGTTAGTTTCAGATTTCTGTCGAACATATCGAGAACATAATGGATGCGGACGAATCTCATTTGTTTTCGATTGTAGCTGACGAACAAGACAAGTATCATAGCCGTTACAGCCATTCCTCTCACCAACACAAACATCATGAAAAATTTGTGTTCATTATGCCATAATTTTGAGTCCATTGAGATCATCTCATACCATCTGTATGCCCATAGCATTGATGCAAAGAATTGAAATGAAACAAGAGTGACGCTCCACAGTTAAACGTTAAAGAAGAGCAAAACTCTCTCTTTCCATCAGGTCCTACAGTGCATTTCAGTGGAAAACCTCCAAATATTTGACAAAAAATATTTAAATGCTCTGGCCAATCTTCCATTTCTCAGGCCTATGTAATTACAGCCAAGGGAATTTATATATTTAAAACAGGTTTACTCTTACAGACAATGTAATTCATTCGTCAACCGTTGATTGCAAATAAATAAATCGTGTTTGTATAGTGGTTAGCTCTTGATATGAGACGCCTCGCTGCAATTATAAAAGAAAGATTGAGCAGTTATGTACTTGTACCATATTTAATTTAACACAATCCAATGAATTACAAAACCAATGTTTGCTTTCTTGATTCTTTGTGGAGAAAAATCACATAATTTGATAGCTTAACGTACAGATATGAAAATTATTTAAAACCCACCAATTATTTTCGAAACATACTAACATGTTTTAATCAAGCTTTCATTTTTCAGTACTGGATCACTACCATCAAAGAGTGTACGTAACGTTAAAAATATATTTCTAGTAAACACACATTATTAAGATTCGTTAACTGTCGACTAACAGAAATATTGTATTATTAATTGACCTCTAACGTATAATTTTAATATTCATAAGTGCCTATAAAGTTCAAATAGGAAATGCTATTAACGAATGTAATAATTTAATAAAGCTCGATACAATTTATAATCTATGTTCGCGTTTGTTTTCCTTACGTGGAGCGAAGTGCCTCGTGGCGATTATAAAGTTTAAAATGGAGAAACCACTATTGCATATTATGTTTATTAAAGTGTACTCCAACAACAGCAAGGTTTCTATTTCTTTAGCCACATGGTACAAAGTGCCTCGTGGCGATTATAAAGGTAGAAAAGAGAAATTATTATTGCATATTATAATTTATTAAAATGTAACCTAATAAAAATTCCAAAAACAATTAATACATTTCTATAGGCATGTTGGGCAAAGTGCCTCGTGGCGAAGATAAGGCATGTAACAGTAAAACCAATATTTAAAATTATATTTATTAAAGTGTAATCCAATACAAATAACAAAAGCATTGTTTAAATTTCTGTAGCAACGTGGTATAGAGTGCCTCGTTTGGCTTTTATAAAGTTTCGACATAGACATTATTATTTCGTACTGTACTTGTAATAAAATGTAAAATAATATAAATGGTAAAATAAGAGCTAAATATGTCAATTTTAGGAGTCACAACTAATACACATTATGTAAAGAATTGATTGATTTATTTACAGTATTTAAAAAATTTATATACAGAATAAATAAAATACATAAAAAATATCTTTATAGGAAATTATACCCACATGGGCATCAGCCTGTGTATGGGGAAACGAGTTCCTCAGTCTTCACTACCAATAACACTAAAAACTCTTAAATCAAAATAAGGGAATGAATTATCATTAATAAAAGCATTTTCATTAACAAATGAAAAATGAAGATTTAACCTCTAAAATAAACTATATAAGGCCAGAGCATGGAATACCTGAGTAAATTTAGTTATTAAATAATCTAAAATTTGAAAGGAATCACTCTTATCACTCTATCATCACTCTTATTTTCAATTGTTTAGGGTGCTATTAGACTATCACGGTTTTACAACACAAATTATTGCCATATGCCTCTGTGCAATGTACCAAATATTACAATGCTGAAATACAATAGTATGTCCATGGTCATTTGTTATACAGTGTTTCGACATGGAGGGGGATTTGTTAAATTTAAACTTTATGTTTTCACACTAGTTATCAAAATTATATTCTCTAAAAATAAAATGCATGACAACGAGCACATAATATTATTCTTCAGTATAGTTTTTATGGCATAAGCTTTATAGGACAATATTTAGCTGGTGAAGTTATAACGGTTTCATATTTGGTTTGAAGACATAAAATACCTTAATAGCAATTCACAGCCAAAAGGCTTGTTTATATTGTAAGACATTTTTAACCTTCTTACTAATAGAACCACAAAAACTGTATAAAAGCTGAAACAAAATTACAAGTTAAGGATGAAGTTTTTGTACAATTTTGATGGGATTAAAAGTGACCAAAATATAATGTTTTAGTTCCTTGTAAAATCCCTGTATAAAAGTTTTATGAGTTGGTTTACTGTACTAAGTTATATCATTAAACTATTTGTAACGCCGTATTATAATACTTCTCCACCCTCATCATTCAAAACGCGAATAGCTTTTTCTAAGGAACACAATGATTGTCGTAAGAGACCAAGGCTAGCTAAGACCATGAATCTTTTTGCTAGAGTTATTCGTATTTAATAAAAACCAACCGTTACTCAAGCTAAACCTGAGAACTGTTCAGATAAATAGAGAACTCGTGAATAACCTCCATGCCAGAGTAGGCACAATGTCAGGAGTGGGTACATTAACCTTAAGTTGCATTAAATTTTTGAAAGGTTGTTGTTGCAGATGTCTGTTTATATCCTTATGAGTTAATTCAAGTTTATGGGTATGGGTTAAAATGCAATATTATCAAGTGTTTAAGATAAACATTATGTGAATATGAATATGCTATCGACGATTAAAATGGATAATGGGTGACAATATACCCTCACATTTAAATACAAAAGTGTGATTCTTAGATAAAATTAATGCATCTGGGTTGTACTTGACTCGTAGATAAGAGAATTTAGAATTTTAACTTTCACTTGCAAGATGTACATGTTCAATGCAGTAGAATAATCTAATTTAGAATTTCTGCTACAAGTAAATATAATACAAGACGAACTAAACCCCATTGTAAAATTAATGCACATGTTATTAAATATAACTCACACACATTGAGGATAGCTAACCTGACAATAATTGAAGGTTAAACCAAACAGTCCGGAGATTTCCCTCAGAGGCAACTACAATGATAAAAATTATAGGTAGATGGTAGGCAATGAGTTATCGTATGCAATAGCAAAAAATCATGTTATTATATATAACAGAACACATAATTTTAAAAACATATGCTTAATATTATATATTTCGTTACGTAATTGTTGGGAAAATGAGCAGTATAAGACCAAAACAACTTTACTACAGGAAACACATGATAAAGTTTTCAAACTCTGGAAGAGGTCTACCAGTAACGGTTTTACTGCAATATTGACAGACACTTAGGACACAGTGTGGATGACATAGCGGTATACATTAATGCGATTTTAAAATCTAATAAACTATTAAGATCTCACATCTGAATATATGTGGTTAAAGTGTGTGAAACGCTGATAGTGAACCTATATGTGGCTCTAGTTACAAAAAAGGAAGACATTATTCCTCTATTACATCATCACCGTGTGTTTGTTGATGACTTTTTGTAGCCATTAAATCCAGGATAGATATGTATCTGACTATGGAAATGCATGAATTTTAGCTGAGTAAAACATTAAACAATAAGTAATGACATGGGTTTACCTTTATGACAATGTAAACCGAAACCTTTGTAATTTATAATGAAGGCTTTAGGCTCCTTTTGCTGATTCAAATTTCCAACAGAGCGAATCTTGACTTGAAAATAACAAAAGCGATTCAGGGAAGATGTAGGGAGGTGAGTACTAGACGATCAGGAAACATAAGAAAAGTTCAAGCGACAAGGGTTTTTGAATAATGTACAGAGATTCCATTCATGTGTACTGTAGAAGATCTACCTCGGGCTCGTGTGGCATAGTACATTAAGCTTATCGCTTTACTGGAGTTGAGTGGAGGCTTTAGTTAAATTATATGTAACAAACACAGGTAACAACAACTAGTAGTTAATTTTTTGGTTTTTGGAACGTTCTTTCCATTTATGCCCTCTTTCAGCTTAGTTTGTTGTTCTTTGGTGGCTGTGAACAAGGTTGGTAGCCATCAGAATGCATTTGCCCAGCTTCCTCTCATGTTACTTGTTTAAACAGAAGGCCAATAGAAGTTACTACTTAAACTGCTTCAAAATAAAAGTTAAACTATATTTAGAATGACATTGTAGTTAATACTCAATAAGGAGAAATGATGTTTATTTAGTTTTGTGTTTATACTGAAAAAATAAAAAGGGTTGTTTTCTTTAAAACAATTGAAATAAGAAGAATTGAAAACTTCTTAATAGGCGAATCCGTATTTTAATTCATAAGCTCGTTGCAGTATTAACATTTTACGATTAACATTGTTGTGTTACTATCAGTATAAATTCCAACGATCAACGAGAGAGATAGATCTGGATATAAACAACATGTAATCTTTATATATATATAATAAATATAATATTATATATATATATATATATATATATATATATATATATATATATATATATATATATATATATATATATATATAAAGATTACATTTTGTTCATGTCCAGATTAGTGTAAAAGGTCTCCGACACTCGAAACATAAATAATTTATAGAACAATTAGTTTTCTACAGCACTACGTAATATAATTCCAATTGAATTAAATATTTATGTGGATACACGTAGGACAATGAAATATGTATTAACACAATAAACAAAACTACTATACGATACACAGAGCCACACTAATCACAAATCCGTTTATAAATAAATGTGAATTTGAACAAAGCAAACACGAACAACCAGCAGGTCATCCAGTAGGCATTTTGACTCGTGACATAGCTCATATTTGTATTTATAATCGAAATAAACAGTACTGTCCCGGAAATGAAACAATGAGATGAAGAAACATTCAAATTCCGGAAGTCATGCTAGTAGTCGCATGACAGTGGTCTGACCCGGACAAATTGTGATGATAGTGGAACCAGTCTTTACGCTCCACGCACCTCCCAGACAACCATGTTGGTATTAACCTAGCAACAACCTGTGATTTATTTCCATATCACCATAATAGGTCCTAAAAGTGTTTACATTTGTCTAGAGAACGTAATTTTATTATTATAGGTTAATATTTACATTTATAAAATAACTACATGCTCGTTGCGGATAATAGGTTGGCCAGAAACCTTTACACTTTTATCCATCTGTTTTTAATCATCGTAAAATTGTGTGATGTTTATTAAAAGAAGTCATTCTATTTTTACCCTAACCGTCCCCTCTATTCCGTACCATAGTATAAGGAAAGAGTATTATCGAGCACAATTATATTGATCATTGCAAAAACTCGTATGTTTAACTACTCTGATTGTGATAAGAAATATCATTAAAAATAGCTAAACGTTTTTGCAGATTTCCGCAGTTAGCCTGCAAAATCTTCAAACCCGTTGAAATTTTCTAAATATATATATATATGCATGTATATATATATATATATATATATATATATATATATATATTTATTTATATTTGTAGACTTTTTACTTGGCGTTTAAAATAAAATATCAAATCCTAAATGATATAAAAGATGCAACACAACTTATAAAGTTTGTAAACTATGGGGCTTAATCAAACGCTCATATCAGATTCCACTGTAAGTGTAGCAATAATTAAGAGAATGTTATAAAATATTATAAGTGTAGTTATAATTTTGTAAAATTATTTTTTTTAAATCCAAGAGCCTTCATAAATTTCAGAGAAGTTAAATGTTAATATAAGTTAATTTATAAAATAATATATTATCATTTCTTTAATTTAACGGTATTTTTATATGGCATCCTTACATAATTTATTACTACTGAGTTATGTTATAATTTATATATGTACCCGGATTTCTTTATGCCTTGCCTCAGTTTTCCTGAAGTACACAAATCCACAAGTGATCGGCGAAATTTTCCTCCTACTTTTCACTCAAAGGTCCTGTTATGCCGTAGATACTTAAGCATAAGAGCCAAGCGAAGGTACCAGTGTCTGTTACAAGTGTGTACAAGTGGGCAGTCGGCATGCCTCAAGTAGCTGAGTTCCTAAGCTGACATACATTGCGACATATTATATTATCCATCTCCAAAAGTGTTATCCTTACTTCGCTTAAACTAATATATAGATAAGTACTATTTTAGCAATGCATTAAATATAGTATGCACACCAATACAACTTAGACTTCCAATTTGTTGGATCTATCCAAATTTATGCAAGCAGTAGCACACGATATACCATTATATGACTTAATTGTATTTGCTTCTATTTTACTATTTTATGCGAATGACATTACAGTCTTCGTTCAAGACTCAAAATATGATATACTACTCACTACTCTCGTAGAGCAGGTGAATTTTATAAACAGGCGGCTAAGTGACAATGGGCTCAAGATAAATTCATTAAAGTCGGGTTTTATACAGTTTATGGAAATCTTCACAATTCTCTATAAAATTATTACACTTATCTCCAAAATGCTCTAAATCATATCCCTTAAATTAGATTTATTATGTTATTAATTGATTTCAATATTCCTTAGGAACAACATACCAGTCTCTAATTAAATAACAGAATAGGACTTTAAAGCTATTCTGACACTTTAAAAAATAACGCTGAAAAAATTAGATTGCTGACAGGGTTTTCCTTTACCGATTTTCAAAGAAAGCACATTACCTTACAGTAGACCTCGCGCGGATCGAGCGCTAACATGGGCTCTTATGGAGTTATTCTGGACCAATGAGAGAGCAGCAATGGCGGCTAGGCCACGCCCCCTGCACCCCTCCCCACAACCACCATCGTCTCTGGATCAATGAGAGGGCAGCAATGGCGGCTAGGCCATGCCCCTGCCCCCACCCACCCCCTCCTACACACCCTGTCACCTCCTGGTCCCTCCCCTAGCCAATGGGAGATTGTCTCTTATGGGAGATACATTTCGGTGTTTCCTAACCACAGACTTCCTGTTTTCCGACGACTTATCTCAACCTAGACTTCCTGTTTGTCACACACCTCTGACTTTCTGTACTGCTTAACCACCCGTCCACAGGTTCCGTGTCGACGCCTATTGACACTCACCTTTTTGAGTACCTGAGAGTCTTAACACCCGCACCCGCGTATCTGATGGCTCCTACAGGAGTCCGACACTGTCCTACTACCTCCCATACTCCGAGCCAGACGTAACGCCCATACCCCGGATTTTGACCGCCTAACCTTTAAGGGCCATGCACGACATATTCCGTCACCCATCTTTTCGAGTACCGGAACGCATGATAACTCGCACCCACATTTCTAACGGCCCCTGCCCAAACATTTCGATTGCCTCCAATACTTAGGGCTCTTAAACACATATATTGCCCACACTGTTATTTGTAACACTCCACTCCAGGACCTAGCCGCCCATCTATACCCCCGTCTCTTGCAGACCTACACCTGAACAGTCCCTCACAGGGTTCCAACTTTTACCCAAATCGGTACTCTGACCGCCTACCTTTTATCGGATGAATGATAAACTTTTAACCGTGTGCTTTCACCCTGCCGAGACCCTACACTTTTCGATTGCCTCCAGTACTCCTAGCCAAGCGTATCGCTCTTACCCGAATTTTGACCAATTTACAGTACAATGTACCACATAGGCCTGCAATAGCCCGTCTCCTGGACATGCACCTGTATTTCTAATGGTCGCTACAGAAAACTCACACTATGCTATTACCTCTCATACCTCGGCTCTTAACTACGGACATTGCACATACTATGATTTCTAACTCCCTGACCTTTACGTGTGTATACGCCTACAGCCTCCCACCTCTCTCGTGTACCCAAGCGTCTTCGGCCCTTATCCGCACCCTGCCGTGGCCCCACACTTTCCACTCCTAGTCAGGCATAAAGCCAATACCCGGATTTTTACCATTTTAACCGACCAATGTACCACATAGGCCTGCAATAGCCCGTCTCTTGGACATGCTAAGACCTACTTTTCTAACGGATCCTGCAGAGGCTTCACACTTTCCTATTGTCTCCCATACCTAGGCTCTTAACCACGGATATTGCACATACTATGATTTCTCACTCCCTGACCTTTACGTGTGTATACACCTACAGCCTCTCACCTCTCTCGTGTACCCAAGCGTCTTCAGCCCTCATTCGTACCCTGCCGAGAACCTACACTTTTCGACTGCCTCCAGTACTCATAGCCGAGCGTATCGCTCATACCCGGATTTTTACCATTTTACAGTCCAATGTATCACATAGGCCTGCAATAGTCCGTCTCCTGCACATGCTAAGACCTAATTTTCTAACGGATCCTGCAGAGGCTTCACACTTTCCTATTGTCTCTCATACCTCGGCTCTTAACCACGGATATTGCACATACTATGATTTCTAACTCCCCGACCTTTACGCGTGTATACGCCTACAACCTCCCACCTCTCTCGTGTACCCAAGCGTCTTTAGGCCCTCACCCTCACACCGACGGGACAACAACACTTTCCAAATGCCTCCCGTACTCTTACCCAAGGGTATCACCCATAGCCAATTTTAGAACACCTACACATTACCGAATAGTATCCACAAAGTCCAACAGGCATCCATATAATATGTCGTACACCACGTCTCTTAGCCCTTACACATACTCCACGACTCCACACTCACTACGCGTAGCGTCACATTCGAAAATTGTCTTCCCACCATTAATACCCTGTACTGGTTCCCACACATATAGTTAACACCTTTACCGTATTAATCTCCATATACGAGTATTTACCGAGCATATCGCACAATCTTAGTTAGCCTTACCTTCGTAGGATTCAAAATTGCATTTGTTTCAATTTCTAACATACTGAGGTCCCCATTAAAAAAAAACCAGGCCTAACACGGCACTCTCATTTTACTGACAAATATTCATACATTACCTGAAAGTGTAATGCTAATATTTACCGAGTACTTTCCCAACAGGATATTCTCATCCCGAGGTCCTAGTCTCAAGCTAACAGCTTATAACACGAGGCGTACCTTCTGAGCGACTACTATTTGCCGATCAATGCCCGTGCATATGTTTCAATACCTGGACACCTAATGTCTACGAAGTACTTCATATACTCTTATCCCACGCAACCCATCACGGGACCCTAATTTCTGTTACCTTTCACTTGGATGTCTATCACTTCATTCCGGGACCCAACTCTCAAGCAGACTTAACCGGTAATTAAAAGAACCGTATTTCATTATTAACAAAGCACCATACATTTATTTCAACTACTGCTTAGACATTTAGTTTCCATATTAATCAAGTATTTTGTTTTCACTTAACCCACGCCTCCCTTTACGGCACTCCAACTTTTTATCCACGTTAAATCCACCATCACTTTCTAACGGCCAGGCTCTCATTTTCATAATATCAAGCGGGCGTAGCTTAATACGGAATACCATCCCATACAATTTAAGCTTTACCGTGTGTAATTATTTATGTCGCTTATACTTGGACATCTAAAGACCCATCATACCTCACTCTGGTTTCCTAGCTGTTCCCTTACTTTAATTTATTTATAAAGAGACGCATACAGAGGTATTAGTCCAATCGTCTCGAGACCGCGTTATACTAATGTTTATATTATAATCTATACTAGCACTTTATGAAATCTCGACCACAGTGACTTACCCATTGCACCGGCTCATGACACTGCTCGTAACGAACAGTTTGCGGTTTGCGGTTACCTGCATCCTCGGACTCTGATAATTCATTTTCTACAACAATATTAAAACTAATAACTATTATAACATCTTCAGTACAGCACGGGATATCTGCCATCCTGAATACAGTCGGAATAATACATAGGTACTGCATTCGGTGTGTAATAAGTTTTAATTTTTCTCCCGAGTGTGATGTAAAGAGCTTTAACTTATTTATAGTATATTTTCAAAAAAAAAACGTATACCGCTTCGTATACTTTGAATTTAGTTAATCATACAGGATGCGATGATTGAGGTTTGCGGTTACATGTAAAAACCCAGACGAGTAACGGTACAGCTGCAACCGCAATTTTAAGAGACCTCATTGGTCAAAATAAGCGCGTCTCTGATTGGTCTAAAATAGCCGCCAAGCACTCTGATTGGTCGGTGTTCTACACAGGCGGCAGAGATTTCGACGTAACGGGATAAAGGGAGTGTCTTCACTGCTTGACATCGTGACATCATCCACTCCTACAAATCTTGTAGCATGAATATTTTAAAATTTTATCTAAACAAAATGTTTGTACATTTTATCTATTTTTGCGGTATACGACTTCGGTAAACCAACTTCTATAAACCGACGTAAATGTAATTGGTAAGAGTGGATGAGAGATTTGCTGCTTACAGACCTGTACAATCCCAGAGATGAAGAAGCGACGTTAAAAATAGTTACTCGTGTTTATCTCCTACACTTATTTTCTGAACATATATCATTATAGACCTTTACGCTAGTTTTCTAATCAATTAGCCAATCGAATAATTAGGGTTTAATTAACAGCATTGCAATTGAAACTTATAGAATACAGTTTTTGAAAGATTTTATACAAACATATTTTTGTATCTATATAAACAGGGAAACCATTTTGTAATTAAATGTATGTTCTATTACTTTTGCTCGCTAATTAATATAAAAAGTGCTATATGATAATATTAAATAATCAGAAATGATTAAATAAAACTAGTGTAGCGTTTGCAAATTTATAAAATTTTTATTTTGTTGCAGAATTTTTCCTAGAACATACAAGGTGAATAAACAGTAATTAATGATCAAAGCAATAATTAAAAGTCTGTACGCTCGGCCGTACAGAGAGAGGGGTCGGTGAGCAAGGTAATAAAGATGATGCTGCTCACTGGGACGAGGGGTTTTATAGTTGTATCTCTGATACCGCAAGCGTTTTCGTTTTCCTGATCCGGGCGATACCCCCAATAGGAATGCAATATGATTGTCTTACCATAAAAATATATATGTAAATTCAAAAATAGTAGCAGTTTATAAATAATACTAATTTTTCCTGAGGTATATAAAAATGACCTAATGATTAATAGCAATTAGAAAATAAAATCTTAAATAAGCATGTTAAACTTACTTACAATTTGACAACAATTAAATCATATAATTTTTAATTATGTTCATTGTAAACCTGCTTTCTACACAATTTAACAGAAAAGGGCAAATGACACAGCAAATATTTTAGATAGTTTGTGTTGTCTTTGCAGATAAATAGAAAGGTTTAAATATGCAGATTTCAGTAGATGCAGTTGAATTCTGCAGTAGATATATACAGGTTTGCAAAGTTCTAATACCATAGATAAAGTTTATTAGATAGTTTATTGACTGTTGCAGAACGATGCAGTAACTTTCACAGTACCTCACACATCTCCTGAAGACTTCACCAACTAACCAAAATAACTATTATAGATCAATTAATTAAAACTTCAAACTTTAAATTTTGAAAATAATTTTAATCTTAAACTCAAACTTCCTACCGAAAAAATCTATACGGCAAGAGTAGGCTATCACTTCTACACGAACTTATCTCTCTGAGCACACAGCAAAGAATCCCCTGAAAAACGTCCTTGAATCCACCGGAAGGATCTAGAAGTCCCTCCCACCATCTAATCAACCTAACATTTGCCAATCAAAATTGAGCAAACGCAATGTCTGATTTGGATGGTACCTATCCAACCCAGACCTGTAACCTATGCTCAATACCTAGAGACAAAAGGAAGCTTCTAGGCATTCCTCGAACCCGAATCAACAAGAAATTCAGCACTTCTGGAAGGATCACAATCTTACAATTCACTTATTATATTAATTTACAATTCTCTTAGCCAAAATATAAATATTCCTATAAATAATATAATAATATAGGAAGCACCCTATAATGATATGATGTTTTACTTGTAATCTTAATATTTTATGCTGTAATTATATCTTGTACTTTATATATTAATGAAAGAACGGGTGAGTACGATTTAGTAGATATATATATCGCTATAAAGAATTCAAGATCCACCCTATAACAGGTGATTCATCATCAGGGACGAGTGGATGCTCAATCCGTTTCACCCAACCGATCACTGTACGACTCATGGAAGTCATCCAGTGGACTTGATACAAAGCTAATGTTCATCCAGAATTATCAGAAAATAAAGTAGATATCGGCATCTCAATATTTCTGTATATTTTTTTCTTGTCCCTAATACAGTTTAAGGTCCTGTGTCTACTTTGATAAGTAGTGAGTAATAGTGTAATAATTATAAACCACCCTCACGTTATACATGCAGTTTTCAATTGCTTCATCACTTCTCTCTTTTTGAAAATTAATTTTTACTGCGTTAAAAATATATTTATACATTTGATTTCCAATTTATCTATTAGTTTGAAATTTAAAATATTATTTTCTGTTTAAACAGTAAAATGTAAAAAAATAAATTCTACTCACTGCTGGATTGTTTTATATTGGTAAATCGGTCCTAAAAAAATACATCGGTTAGTAATTATCTTATTTTACTTTTGAAATGTCAAATCCACCACTTTACAGATACATATGTAATTTTTTTCAGGAAACAATTGGATCATAACAGAGCATAATGCACGCCTAAGGAAGTGTTGGTCTTCTTGTCTACTTGAATGAAGGTACAAGTTATTTCTTTAAAAAAATAAGTATTAATATTTTGTTCTGTCCTGAGTGCTTTAGAAGCAACGCCGATTGTGCATGCGCAGATACCTCATTGTAAACTAAATTTTCTTTATTAGACATTTGCAACAACAATAACCTATATACAATACTGTGTATAAGATTGAATTTTTCCACTTTTCGGGTACATCACTGTGCGGTACAGATATTATTTAAGCTTATCTATATACCTTAACACTTTAAAATTGATAAATTGCAAGCAGCAACTGAGACTGTACCTGTTTGTAACCTGCCATAACAGGAACCGTTTGCTTCTAACTATATGTGAAATGAACTGTACATTTTGTGCTTAGAAGGTGAAAGTTTAATAGTGTCATTTGTTAAGCTCACGTTACAAAAATGTTTATGCTGTCTCGGTTTTTTATACAAAAAGTTATTTTATATCCCAAAGTTAAAATATAAACTTGTTATAAATAACTTTGAACTTAATAAGAATGACTCGACGAAAACATATATTACATTTCGTATATTAAAAAAATATCGCATCTTATAAGGCAATGTTGATATTTAATCGTTGATTTTCGTTCAGAACGTATTTATGCTCACTTACTTGGAATGTATGAAAATTGTTTATACAATACCTTACACCTTAGATTTCATTGTAGTTATAATTTACGTAAATGTATCCTATATATAAGTGTAATGTTTACAAAAGTGTAGATGAGAAACACAACAGTAGTTCGGAATGACCTTTCTTTATTCGAAACTTAATTTTGACCATCAAAGAATCCATTTACCACAGGTTCCAGGCCATAACTACAACTTCTCAAGTGTAATACTCCAAATATACCATTGCACTGTTATACAGAAATAAATTGGTAGCAGAAAATTAACTTCGGTTCATAAACCTACAGTTGGGAGGTGCAGGATATTACTCTGCCGATATGAATAAGATGTAAGGCAAAAAAACACTTTATTGATACATTGTACTTTAATATTAATATTACTTTGCATTGTACTACAAACATGAAATACATGTTACCGTTAAGTGTTCTGTACTTGTTACTAAACTGTTCCTTTTTGTACGTATATAATTGCTTCTTGGTCATTAGTTCTAGGGCATGTTAGTGAATTACATTTCCTAATTCATTCAGGTTTTGTATTAGGAGAATTATTTTATATTTTTTCACATCCATGTTGAAGTAAAATACAGGCTTCGGTGATCGCATTAATGTTAATATTGCTTCCTCTCATCAAAGAGACGCTTGGATGATAAGATTTATACTGAAACCATATGTTTGTTCACAGTGTATCAACATGAAGCTGTGTGCTTATTTGGTACTGTTTATAGTGTTTCATATCAACACACTATGGTATTGTATAGTGTATAGCCAGCGAGCTTACAACTTACGTAGCATTAGTGTCAGTAATAGAAATATTTATAATAATTATTTATTCTTTGTATAAAGATGACAATTAACACGGGAAGTGTGTAGTCTATCTTAATGACAGGTCTGAATTTATTTTATATTCAGAATTAAGGTTTATTCTTGTTTTATACCTATGGACTTATAATAGTTTAGTTTTAAAAGGTTGTTTGATTGCTTCAACATGTAACGTTCTCTTGAAATCTGGATCCACTTAATATGCCGGACATTTACGACTACGGATTAATTCAATTTTAAGTGTTATTACTCTATATTATTCTGTTAAATTATATATATATATATATATATATATATATATATATATATATATAATTTTGTACAAATACACACACACACACACACACACACACACACACACACACACACACACACACATATATATATATTTATATATATATATTATTCAATACATATAATATATTAAATTAAAGTCGTACAATTAGTATAAATCCTGTTTTTCCTCAGTCCAAACAGAGGGAGACGGAGGACAAAACTCGGTCAACAGACTGCCACACACCTATTTCTCTTTCCACCTTAAACAGGTATTGATGGATGTAGCGCTTATAACACAATAATATGAGATTAAAAGTAGGAAGCGAAAATAAATAGCATAAATTTACAAATTAAATATTTAAGGAGAATTAAACAACGCATTTTTCTTATTATGAGAATCCATAAAGAACACAAAGCTTCGAAATACTGGGTTTATTATACATTTTGTATTTTTACATTACACATGTTGAGCAGCATTTCGACATAAAATCGTGTTAAAAAACTAAAATTGTTATATTTTAAAGTTATATTAGTATTACGTGTTGTGAACAAAGTAATAGTATGATATTACCGATAGTGGGCAAAGTTACAACGAAACCTGTAATTTATTGCGCCATACAATAGTCGTAAAAAATGTAGTTTACATGTCCAAGCTTTACAAAAAAAAAGGAATGTTTGTACATATTACAATCGTTTAATGTATATTATACTGGCTAGGTAGAATCATCTGAAATCAGATAATTTATTTGGGAATTTCTGATTGACCCAAATAATCACCCACTTAAAAAACGTGGCCAGCCAGCACCAGCCATCCTCTACATTCTTGGGGCAAACACTATAAGGTTGAGATTTGGAAATTATGCTTCTTGGAATCCTAACATCTTAACTTTGACACGATCCTCTCTTTTCGTGTTATTTAACTCCCGTTATTTAGTTGTAGCTTACGTTATTGGGTTTTGACTATATATGTACCTTTCCGTTTCCTGACATTCATTCCCTTGTAAACTGAACTGACAGTGCAGCATCTCAAGACTGTGTTACTTTGGTAAGAAGAATGCTGTGTTATGTTTCTTGTTGTGAAGCCTACCTCATAAGAGACCTCGGAGATTAAGGCACACTCGCATTCTTAAAATTAATAAGTAATACATTCACAACTCATAGCATAAACTTCATTGCCCTATAATTATATTGTTTCCTTCCTAACAAACATTATATTTGGATCGTTAAAATTATTTTAGAATAGTCCAGTTAGTTTCTTAGTCTCAATTTGTATACGGTTAATATCCTATCTTAAATCCTTGTTGTTAAAAAATTAATGATAGGTTTAGTTTTTCTTATATGCAATAGAGGATGAATGGCAAAAGTAATAATCAGTAATGGAAACTATAAAATTTTGGCAATTATAATAGTTTAACCTTCTTTAACTGACTTAAGGTGATAAGTATAGACCACAGCAACAGTCTTGAAATGAGAAAAAACATGTTCAGGAACGACACAGATAGAGTAAAGAGGTAATCTATCACTTGGATATCCTTTTCAATCTTTCTTCTGTAAAGCTCCCGTACTCTAAAAGCTTGTGGCCTTAGATAAAATTTGATGAATCTGTTTACTTCCAATGAAAAATGTAGGTAACACTCACCAATTAACTTTCAATTATTCATTATTCAGGTTGACTCTCAATATTTCACATTTTATTTGGCAATACAGTTTTAGCGAACTAAACATAAAACCTATTTAAAAAAAAAACATAACAAATAGTTAAAATAAAGCAATGCGGAATCACAGTACAGTATTAAGAAGTTTACCTAGAATAAACCAATAAGCATATTGACTAAATGTTGAGTCAACGTGTTAACCACCAGTGATGAGTCTATAATGCTCTTGTTATCCATTTGAAGAATGAGGTTTGAGGGAAAGATGATAATAAACCTATGGTGCGTACTACAGTAGATACAAGAGCACTATTTCGTTTGAATCTCCGGAATGTTATTGTAAGCTGATGAGTTCTTGGGTTGCCAGTTCTACTCCTTGCCATGCACTGTTGTTTCTTTGAGTTGGTCTGTGACTATGCAAAGTACAATTAGATCATCATCTTCTTATTAGTATTCTATCAGTACTTAAGGTTTTTTAGTTGACATTTCCTTATCTTATTCTATTTTATTTGCTGCTTGTAATTTTAAACGCGAAATTTAATGTTAATTGTAATGAAACTTTCTTAATATATAGTAAAACTCCTCAAAGAAACTCCAAATTATTACTGTACAGTATCCCGTAACTTTCAAAAAGTAGGTTTTCCATAGAAAACGGTTTTTCAAGTATAATTTCTGAAATAAGAACCACAAAATATTTTTTTTACAAATATTTTATTAAGTTTTAACAACAGTATAAAAAAGTAATTTGTGTTATCAATAATATCAATAACTTCACAAAGATCTAACTTCGAAATTCGTATCCTTTAAAAACCATATATAAAATAACCATTTCGGAATAAACATCTTAACACAACAAGGTGTTTGAGATGCTACTCTTCTTGTATAATAACCCCTCTTGCCTGTTATTCGGAACATCCTTGAGTAAAACTCAACATAACCCGGTAAGTATTCATAATACAATACTTGCAACTTGTATCTAACTTTAGTATCATATATACATTAAAAAATGTTTTTATCTAATATATATTGCCTATGTTTATGCTAAATTAGACGACTAATACATTGTTTCCTCATTCTGAGGATAATTCTACTAGCAGGTTTCTGCTATCGATATTTCACAATAAAATTAAGTAGCAACAAATCTATAAGTTCAAGTTTGCCGTTCCTCTAACGGTGTTTCAGTGTTGGGCAATTTCATTTGTTAATTTGTAAACAGCTATAGCAATAATTATCAGCAAAGAACAATGTAACTACTCGTAATGACTGTGTAAACTGGTAAAACTATTATTTGAATTTCCATAATTAAGGAGAATACTCAAGCATTAACAAAATATGGAATTGGGAATCATTTTCAATAGCTAATTTTAGATTTTCACATATTTAGACATATCTATAGCCGAAGTAACATATTGTCTTAGTTTTAGTATTACGTAATAGTTAGATTAGATAATATTTCTGAATAGTATAAATACTTTGATGGAACTCGACAAATTTTACATATTACTGAAATGTTTTTCTTAGATATAAGCACTGATTTAAAGCACTTAATGGACAGGAGTGCCATTTATTTAAAATCGAAAATGGAAAACTCTATAACATTTTATATACTGTCATGACATAACTCAAGATGCACCATCGGTGTTACTCCTAAGTTCCCAAATTCTCATAAATTAAATAATATTTTTATTGAAATGAAATTTTAATGTGTTAATATTTGTAAACAGCAAATATTTATATACCTGAAATTTCCTGTGAGTAAAATATTTCCAAAAATATAAGTCCGCTGAAAGTTTTTGCCGTGAAAAGGAAACTGAAGATAATTGGTAAGGTTCATCAGTTGGAGATTTGTGCAGTGTTTTATGTCTCAGTATTTGGCCGTAGCATTAGGTAAACAGTTTTCTTAAGCTTAGTTAACTAAGTTGATATTAGCCTTTACACAGTTTTTGTAGTGGATTTATGTAAACTAAAAAGTTTCTATAACACATCGTATTTGAAAATAAATCTTTTTTAATATCATATTCTCTATTTGTGAGTAGATTTGTACTAAAAATCATAGATTATTTTTGAACATTATACATGGAAACGGTATAACGTAAAATATGTCAATTTACCTGAACACATTTTCTTACAAAACAGTCTAAAAACGCTAAACTAAAAACAGTTAAATTCTCACGGTATAACCATTTTACAATTTTAAAATCAGTAAAATTGGCTAAACAAACAGAACGTAATTTGTCCAAGAGAGGGAGTGCAGCAAAATATGACATCAAAAATCTCTCTTCTGACTACGTAACGTATGTTCAGATGTCTGTCAAGCCCTCTCCGATTAAAATATACAAGGAATGTTCTTTGAACGGACTGCAGTCTGTCGATGAGGCCCTAACAACCGACCCATGCCCTAGCTGCTGGAGAACGATGGACTTGTAGAGGAAGTACAAGAGCATTTGATCTAATGCAATGTCTAGAAGTTCTCATAATCAGACCAATTATACAAGAAGCAGCATATTTGGTCTATAAGGAGACTGTCACGAAAGGAGGAGTTGAAATCTATTTCAAGGTCTCTGGTAAAATGTGTGCAATAATCAATTATCAATGTGCACTCCAGACGCTTTGGCAAAGGAATCAAAAGTTTTATTAGCATAACGAACCTCCAAATATATTGGACATATATATCTATGGAACCATGCCAACAACATGCCCATGACACCATCACTCTCCATTTAAGTAGGTTATTCTGACTAATACTGTCAAACGCCTTGCTAAGATCAACGTAAATTGCATAAACTTGGCGACGTCAGCTAAAAGCCTCAAGAACGTAACCTTGGAATATGGGAATATTTGTTATGGTAGATCTCCATGACATGAGGCCATGCTCTTCATCAATAATAATTTTGTTGAAAAGTTACTAGAGGATATCTAGCACCAAACCCTCCAATATATGCGCAGCACTGACAGGATCACAATCGGATCACAATAAGTCCTTTTTGTTTCAAACACTTGAAAATAGTTGCGGCGTAACTCTCCTTCAGTATATCAAGAAATTTTCCTTTGACCAAGCTTAAATTGATGACATGAAGAAGTAAAGAGCCTAGTTTGGCGCGGCAATGCTTCAGGACTCCAGGAGTATTTTTCTATGGGCCGCATCCTTTAGAAGCGTCGAGAGCTTTCAGACTTTTTTGGATGGCTTCAGCAGTAACTGAGGTCTTTGGGAACGTAAAGGGCGTGCTATGAGCCATACCTATTACGAGCAGGCACACACAAGGTAGAGAAGAATTTGCTGAACATATTACTCATCTTTATTGAGTGGGAAGACACCGAGTCACTTAATTACATCTCTTTTATATTTGATAAAATAGCTGAATCCACAAGATGCGCATAGTTAGCTTTACAAGCTCTAGAAAGGAGTCTGCGTTTGTCACACACTCGACAAAAGGCACAGTAATCTACGTCCGTGACTGTTTCATTATATTGTGTGTGCAATATTTTTTTTCAGGACAACAATCTTTTTTAGTGCTCAGGTAAACCATTTGGTAAATGTTAAGCGCCCTATTCTCTTTAGGAGTGAATTCAGTTGTATGCAGCAGCAGAAACTAGAAAATATAAACTTCATGTCGATACATTTGTAGTCAATAATTGTCCCACCCAAGATGTTGTTCTTGACGTTCTTGTGGTTACATTTCTTCACATCATATATATATATATTGTGGACGTATTTTTACAAGAAACCCATAAAACTTAAATAAACAACCCGTAAAAATAGTTAAATTCACATGAACACATTTTCTTACAAAATATTCTTTAAAAAACAATTTATTTGCTATGATCCAGTAAACATGATTATGTTTATCCATAACGTTGTGTACATACGTTTTATTACAATTTCGCTAAAAAATATTTTTGTTATTGTTGTAGCTTTGTTTGTTAACAGCCTGTAGCTTTTTCATGTATTGTTATAATTTATTGATAAAACATAAACTATACGATTTAGTGGTCCAGATATTTCTTGTTGTTGTTGTAACAATCGCCAATCACAGCAACTTATTGTCCTTGTTGTCTACTACTGCTATACTTGGAACTCGCATTTTTCTCTTATTCTATACGTTGTACATGCACATTGGATTTGTAAATACACATATCAGTGGCAGTCATAATGTAAAGTAGCCGTGTTCGTTATAGAACTGGGGTGAGACAACAATTTACTTCCTCGTGTGGGCGCTCCACACAGGATCTTTGATTACTAACGATTTACGTTGAATGGCAGCCCTTTGGTATTATTGGTCAACGACACTGCCAGGCGGTTATAGTTTATACTGTAATATACAGCTATTAAATTCTACACTACTAGTTTTGATTAAGAGAACTGTTATAAATGTCTTGTAATACATACATTTTTATTGATTGAGATACCTACAGCATATATATAAACAGAACTATTGTTCCCAACATTTCATCAACGGAAAAATAGTAAACTTTGCCTAACCTTATTTAGAGCATGCCCTTCTTCTGCACAGTACCTGTGGTATAACTTTTTACGGTTCATATAACATCAATCTGCTAACTAAAATTATTATACAACATAAGTTATTTTATGCCATGATACTGTTTTTAGTACACAATTTATTGCTACTGTTACAGTGCATTTTATACCAATGTTGGTCTGCTAGTATTGGTATGTGTGTATCATATACAGAGCGGAAGGATGTGAACAGCTGATACCCCTTCCCACATCCAGCACGCATTATCTCATCCGTTCTGTCCAGTCGAAATAAATAGATTTTACAAGTTCGAATTTCATTTTAATATATAAAAATAAAATATTTATTCATGACCCCTAAATAGGATTTTCAGGCTTTTCTGTTTTAACCAACCCGTATGACTTTACGGGTATAGTATAAGTAAAAACATATTTCATTTTGGAAAAAGGTTTGAACACTTAATATTTAAATATTTATTTATTCATACTTTTATATTTTTTTTATGTTGTATATTTAACTACATGTTAATCGAAATTCTATTTCCTTTAATTTACTTATTGATATGAACGTTCCACCTTTGAGCTTAGATGACTAACAAGAGAAGAGAAAATATCTAGCAGACAGCGGCAAATTCTTTACGTGAAACATTTTTTAACTAACTTAAATAAGCAAATAGGCTTCTAACACACCTGTTTTAACATCTGTCTCTGTTTGAACGTCTATTATATATAATGATAGAGAGAGAGAGAGAGAGAGAGAGAGAGAGAGAGAGAGAGAGAGAGAGAGAGAGAGAGAGAGAGAGAAGAGAGAGAGGAGAGAGAGAGAGAGAGAGAGAGAGAGAGAGAGGAGAGAGAGAGAGAGAGAGAGAGAGAGAGAGAGAGAGAGAGAGAGAGAGAGAGAGAGAGGAGAGAGAGAGAGAGAGAGAGAGAGAGAGAGAGAGAGAGAGAGAGAGAGAGAGAGAGAGAGAGAGAGAGAGAGAGAGAGAGAGAGAGAGAGAGAGAGAGAGAGAGAGAGAGAGAGAGAGAGAGGAGAGAGAGAGAGAGAGAGAGAGAGAGAGAGAGAGAGAGAGAGAGTAGAGAGAGAGAGAGCGAGAGAGAGAGAGAGAGAGAGAGAGAGAGAGAGAGAGAGAGAGAGAGAGAGAGAGAGAGAGAGAGAGAGAGAGAGAGAGAGAGAGAGAGAGAGAGAGAGAGAGAGAGAGAGAGAGAGAGAGAGAGAGAGAGAGAGAGAGAGAGAGAGAGAGAGAGAGAGAGAGAGAGAGAGAGAGAGAGAGAGAGAGAGAGAGAGAGAGAGAGAGAGAGAGAGAGAGAGAGAGAGAGAGAGAGAGAGAGAGAGAGAGAGAGAGAGAGAGAGAGAGAGAGAGAGAGAGAGAGAGAGAGAGAGAGAGAGAGAGAGAGAGAGAGAGAGAGAGAGAGAGTGAGAGAGAGAGAGAGAGAGAGAGAGAGAGAGAGAGAGAGAGAGAGAGAGAGAGAGAGAGAGAGAGAGAGAGAGAGAGAGAGAGAGAGAGATGAGAGAGAGAGAGAGAGAGAGAGAGAGAGAGAGAGGAGAGAGAGAGAGGAGAGAGAGAGAGGGACCTGGTGAAAGCCACTCGTGGTTTCCTTGATGGTTTGCAGACTACCTGAGGGCAATGTCAAGTCTAAACTTTAGGAAAGTTTCTCTAATTACAATATAATTAGTGCACTCATATAGTAGAATATCGCACAATCGCATGAAAAAAGTAACTTTTCACTCAAAAAAAAAACTGATAAATAAAAGAGGAATGTTGTAAAAAGATGTTTGGTTATTTGTAAGACATTAAATACTTTGTCCGTAGAAATATTATTTGTAGTCCATTCATCAATCCTGTAGTTGTATCTCTAATAAGGCTGAGTATATTAAGTATGTCCAGTAAATAAATAGATAAATTGATAATTGATATATTATAATTTTTAATTGGGAATTCTTTTCAAAATTATGTGTACACACTTATTCTAAGCTGTAAAAGAAAAACTTACCCTACAGTTTGAAATGTTTGATTCAAGAGTTTTTTACAAAATGTATAGCATACATTTCAATTTAATTTGTATTGCAGAAATAAGGACAAATTCTTTTTATGTATAATTTTGTACACCTTCTGGCTGTAACGAAATGTTCTCACAAGCTCCATCTTTACTGCAGAAAACTGGTTTAACTTCTGGACAGCCATGACACTGAAGCATTTGTATTCCTACGTCGAATGTATTTCACTCATCTTCATGTCCATCGTGTATCATTTTGATCACTACTGGATACAGTAACGTGTATCATTCTGATCACTATTGGATACAGAAACCTGTATTATATTTTTTTAGTTTTAACTATGAAATTAAGAGATCAAATATATGCACGTTCATGAGCATAAGAAACCCATGTAAGCTCATCACAAAAAGCGAATGTTGGATCTGAAAACAGTTGAATATCAGTCTGGCTTAAATCAACAACCGCTGTAGTTCTGGTTGAGCGAATTGTTTTCTTATCAAACAAGGCCATCATAAATGGAATCAATTTATAATTGCTATATCAAATATTGTATCAATACAAAATAACGATTAGCATAAAAATATGACATACTCTATGTTATATTCCAAAATAAATTATTTTAACTGTTAAAATGTTTAAAATAAGATTATTAGACTTTAATACAATTTTAAGAAGGGACAATATCTAATCCACAAACTACATTAATGAGCCGGAAATAATTAACGCATATTAAGACCAAAACCAATAAATAAATAGAACACACTGGACTCGGAGAAACAGTACTAATAAATAATATAACGACATATTCTGTAAATATACAGTGTGCAAATTTTTTTGGAGCTTCGATGAGAAGGTAGAATATTTTACGAAAGCACATATTTAAAAGTTAGAATAAATTAAACTCTGGATTTTATAAAAATTGAGGGTCATCCTATAAACGTTTTTAAAAGACGATATTGATTTTTTAAATAAAGTTAGTATTCAAAAGCATCAAAAATTTATGTCAAAGTTCTTAGTACAATCTTTATTTACTTTTAATAACAAAAACTCTTATGGACTACTCTAAAGAACAAGAGTCTGGTTCACAATGTTTTATATAACCAAAACTACATAATCAATCATAGTACACTACAACTACAATCAAGGTGGACTCCAGTTTTGTGTATGTTGCAAGCCATGTTTTAACAATCCATAATGATACTAAATCAGTTCAATATATACATTGTATCCCATCAATTTTCCTCAAAATCTTAGTTTTTATATGGTTTTTTAATATTATGTTTTACTATATGTTATCTTGAAAAGAATGAGATTCTGGATAGAGCATTTAAAGTTTTCTCAATTTTTCAGCAGGAAAAAATGTTACGAGAAAATTCCAAACACCCATACAATGTTCTCATTATTTCAGTAAAAATTAAAATGACCTTTTGCAATACGTTTAGTAAAAGAACCCCTTAGTTTACTTTAGTTTCAAGCAGTAGGCTAAATTTTATTTATAGCTTAGAATAAGTGTGTAAAATAAAAAATTACATTATTTTTAAAAATTGTTCATTAATAAATAACAATATATTAATTATCAATTGATGTATTTATTTACTTGACACACTTGATATACTTGATCTTATCGGAGATGAATCTTTAGGATTATTGAATGGACTACAAATTATATTTCTACGTCAAAGTATCTGATATTAAATATACACTCAGTAATGGATCGAAAAATCCTTCCTTAATTCAAGTAGTCTGTCTGTCTTTCCGTCTTCTCGTTAGTGGGATAAATCTTGATAAAACGTTCTATAGACGAAACTTGGCACAACCTCTTGGGCAGTAGTAAATTTCTCATTAAAATCTTGGATGGGCTGTGGACCCGGTTGTTATGCAATGAATGAAATAAAACACACTGATTGTATTTGCGGGCAATGAATGGAAGGCGCTAGTCATGTTACCTCGAGTACTTCAATACTGCATTGCATCGGTTATTTCCTTAGTGTTAAGGAACTGAAGACATTTTAGACAGTTAAATATTTATTCACTGAAACAACTTCGGTGTGTAAATTTGAATGGGAGGAAATATAAACTTACGAATTATAAATACGGCCACGGGGTCCCTACTCTTAAAATCACATTTTATATTCCACCGAGTAATCCACAGAAAGATTATTGCCTTTTAGCTTCCAATGAAGACAATATTGCAAGATAAGTTTAAGTGCTCAAACAAACCAATCTGATAATGCAATTTTATCATGTGTTCGTAAGTGAATATATTGGCAAATAATTAACATTGAATTATTCTCTTATTATTATTAGTAAATTTATTTTGAGTTCTAAATAAATTTAAGATTATAATTTTTATTCTTTCTTAATTTATACAGATATATTTATTTTTGCATGCAGGTTATTTTTTTAATTCTGTTATAAACTTCGTGTTTTTTAGTTCCATTTCTCGGAAATTTATCAACTAACATGAGGCTTTTTTAATTACATCTAGAGTGGGATAAAACCGTATATAACATAAACACAAACTTTACATAAAGTAGTACGAATGAAATATTATTAAAGTAAGAAAATGAAATTAAATGAGTATGAATAATGCGGGGGGCTTTAGAGTTCCCTCCGTAACACTAGATATTGAGAACCTCTTGGTCGTAGGCACACTCCACCTACATCGTTTACAATAGTCCTTTGGCAAGATTTGCTCGATTGGGTAATAGAATTGTATGTGAATTTTTATACATAAAAGTACTTTAAGGGTAGCTTTTTAAGAATGAAATGACTTACACCACTTTTCTTTTAGGGGGTAAAAGGGAAACGTAAAGAAAGAAAAACATCTTTGATGTTTTAAATTTATTTTATGTTCTTTATTTTTTCTAGAACTTCTTTTATAATTGGAATTCCTAATTATTTTGAAACTAAACTCTCCAATAATATTTTTTTTTACTTTAGTGAAGCCTTTCGTGTTCAAGGAACCCATCATCAGACCCACACATTACCCACTTTATTCAGTTATGTTGGTCTGATGATGTGTTCTTTGACACGAAATGCGTAAAAAAATAATATGGGTATTATTGGATTGTTTGTTTTCAGATAAATTTATGTGATTTTTTAACAACGTTAAACAATTTTAAATTTGCATAATTAAAAAAAATAGACTACTTTAAGAACATATTTTTCTCCATTTAAAATTAACTTTTCCTTTCACCGCTTCATACTAGGCGTTAATTGAACAGTGGTTTTCATCAACTGAACGTTATTTTAATATATATTATTTAAACAGTAAAGATTGTGGTTTATGAAATTTAACTATATATAAGAACAGGACTTCGTGGAGCCGTTATACTCTACTTTATAGGCAAAAGATTGAAAGGCTATTCAAGAGACATATTACTTCCTTACTCTCTTTTTTGGGTTCAGAGGATTTATTTCGTATTTCTAGACATGTTCCGTGTTCTAGAATATATATCTTTGCTATTTATTGCTCTCTATATATGAATATATATTTCAAGGCGTATACCGTTTACAAATTTAAACCCATTATATTTTAACTGCTCATTTAGAATTAAAGCATGATCTTTTGAAGTTTTATGACTAGAAATATCAATCCAAGTTGAATTTTTGTCACTAAATCTAACTAAATCAATAATATTTTTCATCCGAATTATGACCCGTACGAATAGATAACCAAAATGTGTTTAATTCATGTTAAGTTTCAAACATTACTGCTCGTAAATAAACCTGCTCTTCCATATATTTCAAACCACAATGCAGCTTAAAATACTGTCCTGCATAAAACCACTATTGACAAGCCGTTCGTCTAAAGCTATTATTTAGCATTTGCAAATACTGAAAGTGTTACACTAATCTAGGTTCATAATTCTAATTTAGATATATCATATAACTGTGTATGTCAATAACTGTAAACTATGTAACATTTTTAATACAACTTAATATAACAGACAATATAATTGCCCCAACAATGCAAACCGCTTGAGGAAAAATACGTAAACATTAAACAGTTTTTTATTTAATTAAATGCTTCTGTTACTATTACGTACTCCATTAACCGGTAAAATAACCAGTTCATTGAGTGATATTGGAAAATTGGTATATACTGTACATTATATAAGGAAAACACAATTAAGATATGCCAATTAAAAATATGTTTAGAAAAATTATTAAATGCAACAAAATTCTGTTCAAAAACAGTATAATAAAATAAACCCAGAGTTACGTAAGAAATCTGTACAAATACCAAATGTATTATACCATTAACCCCAGTGTTAACACATACCTACATTGAAATTGTAGGAGAACACTACCTTGAACTGATAAATCTTGGTTTTGGTGTATGAATGTCAGATTGATTTTTCCAATGACAAGGTTTTTGATATTGGTCGTAGATATCTGTACCTGGTGCCATAATTTGAATTAGAAGGACGAGATCTCAGGAATGTGTTGTGGTAGCGGAAACCTCCAGCTATTGTCCTCAGTGCGAACCCCTTAAATCTGTATCTTCAGTTTACTTATACACTTACAGGATTTTTCTGCTGCTACCAATCGTATAAACTCAAGTTTACTATCATTCAATACCGTTCAATGAACTGAAGCCGTTTATATGAAAAAATTCAAATTATTTACCTTACACAATTTCTCGAGCAAACGTTTTTTAATGTGCGGCAGCGTTACAAGTTATGGTATTATATAAAGAAATAATATATAATCCCTATAGGTGACCGTTCCAGGACACAAACCCACTATTATTAAATTGAATCTGATGTTTAAACTGTATCACAGTCATATCAACTACACCTGGTGTATGAGAAAAGTGTTATTTGTTACACAATATAACTAATTAACGATTAATTAGTAGATTTTGTCTATGTCTTTCCAATCATTATTTTAAAAGCTACGGAAACTATAATAAAGCAATCAATTAAATCTGTATCGCTACCAAAACGGGTTATAACCACGAAAACTAACATGTGCATTGCATCGCCTTTCTAAAGAGCCCATGCCTTTATCAGTTCTACAAAAGGTGCCAGCCTACATTGGATTGATGTTTTGCGACTGTCAACTATGCACAAAACTGTAAGAACCTCAACACCTTTGTAGTTTCATTTTGCGTACTGTAAAAAAGCTATCATGTGATTATTTTTTTTGCTATTATATATTTTTTTATTTGAGGTTTCTTTAGTTTGAAATATGACTTTACGTGAATAAGTTTTTACTGGATAAGTGTTTTAAATTTTATTTGCAGTCAAAACTATAAAAGCTAATCTTAAGCAGTCACGTTAACACGATTAATGTACAAAGTCAGTGCAGTAACAGTAAGTAAAGACAATGGTTTCACTGTATTGATTACACATAATATGAGAGCCCGTCGTCATAAACTGACCTTTGCCCTCCCGCACCCTTCCTCGCCCTCTCTCAGTAGTGAATAGACAAGGTAGATCAGCTAAATTAATTATCCTGACCAGTACAGACAGCCTTCTGATCTCTGATCTTCCAATCCTGCTCAGTGTTCACTGCTTATTGCCTTATCGCTTAGGCGTTCTACATTCTATTTAAAGAACAATTTATCTTTCACACCGCCACTAATTTTAATTTGTATTCAGACCTTTCAAAACTATCATATTTTTTGACACTATCTTCGTATTGAACAAAGTCTGTCTGAAATGTCTTTGTCCGCTTCCGTTTACTTAAATGTTCTGATTCTTAATTTGCTGGAGTTCCTGACTACTTAATGCTCTTTGGACAAAGGAAGGTTTTAAAGGATAACAGGATATCAGACATTCGTTATATCTCATAAATGGTATAAGACTTTAAATGTGGTATGATTTATGTTAACATATTTTTACCCTGTTTATGTAAAAAGATATCTACAAACTATTAACATTTTGTATATAATCATTTATCTTATTATTTTGGCTTTTAAATCCACTTCCTGCAAATCCTTTTTAAATTCAGTTTAGGCCAGCGTTCTTTAACTTAGTTAATAGGAGTGTTTATCGTTTCCTTTCGCATTTCATCAAACTTCCTATTTCGTTGCATCCACACTTATTTAAAAACCTTTCAAAGATTAGATAGTATATTATTATTTTAATATTTAAAATTGAGCCGGAAAATGTCAAAGAAAATATAGAAATTGGGGGAATGGCAGTTCCTAACCGAGACATAAAGATCACGGAGATGATGCTTGTTTGTTCTCCTCTTTATTATACTTAATCCACGTTACAGCTTCATAGATGTTTCAAGTGCGTACAGACACTGTGCGCCATGTCTGCAATAACTGGTGCAGGCTTTAAATAAAATAATAAATAACATTTGTTTCTAAAATAAATATTAAAAAGAACAAGTTAACTATCGAATAACACTTAAACAACATCTTAAGTGTCGATTTGGTAGGTAGTGGACATTTACGGTACAAGAGAAACTATAAAGTATTATATTATACTTAGAAACAGTAAAATTTAATATCCTGATTATGTTTGGATGAATTAATGAGGTTATAGGAAACATGTGTATCAAAAGGATCTTTTTACAGTCATATCTGTCATCACATTCAGAGGAAACAATGCCGTTTTATGTTTTTCGCATAATATAGTAATGTAAGGTAATTATTTTATAGCCTGTTATTTTATAGCAGGCCACATATAGAGAACATATGTCCTGTTAAATGTGTTTTATTTTATTTTATTTTATTTATTTTAAGGGTTATTACTGAAATATAAAGTAAATACGTGAACCGTTCATTAATAATTTTGAGGTGCTTTCCATATCTAGATGACATAAGTGGACTAATATTTCTCATATTCGTTAATTGCTTATTTGACTAAAACATTAATAACTGTTAGTATTCTGCAATACAAATATTGTATGTTAATGTAATTTACGTGACAAGAGTAAATGTATGTATTTTTTATGTTCTGTAAATATATGTAATCTGTTATGAACAATTATTTATCTTTTCATTGATTCGATGACAACTTTTTATTGCTTAACGTATTCAGTTTTTATATGATTTAAAAGCTATATCTGTTTAAAAAAAACTATACACAGATCGTGATAGAAATATCTAATGTAAAAAAAATTTAATATAAATACATATTACCATTCTGTATAGAGAGAAACAGCAAACTGTAAATAAACATTTAATACTCAAACAAAAATAATGGTAGTATTTTTATGTATTAAAATATAAAATAAAAAATTAAAAGCGAAATATATTTATTGAAGTATGCAAATATGCTTACTCTGAGTCCTTGATATCTATATTGCATAGTAAAATTGTGCATCTCTAAATAAGAGAGGAACGACGAGACGCTTCTTCTCCCGTCTATATGATTGTACATTCCTATAATGGGTCATCATCGAGCTGCTTTATTGAGAGTTGAGAGTTTTATTCAGTAATAAGTCACGGAAATAGCTCCATTCAATTCAGTTCCAACAATACACGCGACCCGATTTTGATTATAAATGCTTTCCAGTCACACTGTTACAGATGATTAATAACATTTCCTTACAAAAGTAACAATTAGACGTTTTATGGTATGAGTAGAGCTGTTGAGGTTCTTGATTCTATATATTACTAGCTGATCATTATTATTTATAAGGTGAAAGATCAAACTTATTAAAGTTCTTAATTGAACCTTGTATGCATTAAGTAATTATGTATTGTCTTATGTAATTTTGTTAATTAAAGTTCTTACGTTTACTAGAATTAAACCGACGATGACGCGTGAACGTTTAGACAGACCAAACGTGGCTAGATCTTTGTCCTCCAAACACGAGCTTATGATGTATTTATTTTCCATATTTTAAAAAGTTCTCTGATTGAGCTATTTATATAATATAAGTTCTAATGTGCAATTTGTTAGTGGGTTTCACTCATGAAACTTTATTCGATGATCTTAACTTTATTAATCATCATTTTTTTGTGGTTTGTTTGTAACCATATCCTCAAAATGCATATTTGCGAAGTCTACAAACAAGATAATTAAATTGAACATTATTAAGGTGAAGTGTTGTGACGGTAATAAGGATTTCCATAAATCTGCAAGGATGATATTAATTTCCTGGACAGTAAAGGAACTGTGTGGAGATGAAAACCTTATAGTGTCAGTAGACGCTGTAGCCAAAGACTGGAAACAAAGACAACTGAAGATAATTTCCAGATATAAAATCAGTCATTTAATGTTTCGTACTAAGTTATGAATGACAAGCTGGATCAAAATACTAAAACTATACAGAACCATACTAATAATTTGGCAAGGTTTTTGCATACTATAAAAGATTTTCACCACAGAAAATAAATCCTTGAAAGAAAGAGAGCATTTCCTTAAAAGTAGGGTTTGATGACATGAAAACGATATTCCCGCAAGAACTTTGTGTATATATAATGTGTCCATCTACAGGATACCAGCCCCATTTTGCCAGTGCAGAAGATAGGAGCAGCGCTAGGGTGGAAATTAATCAGTCCGTGATAGACGCCTGACATACATTGCGGAATAGGCCCAATTCCAGAGACCCACCTGCAATTATTGTGAAATTTATCAGAAGGACCAATGCTGAAGAAATGCTGGCCAAGCGGAGACAAAAGATAGAGTTGTCCTAAAATAAACGTGCAACTGCCGACGGAAACGTCCATCTATGTCAATGAGACTTTTATCTTCTGCTAATGGCAAACTTCTGTCACAAGCTCGGGAAGTACGGCGAAAACACTATTACAAGTGGCTGTGGGTTCGTGGAGGCATAGTAATTTATGAAGAAAGAAGAACAAGGATACTCAAATTATACAATACCTGAGTGGCTTGGAAAGTAATTAGGCTTAACTTTGAATCATTCAACCAATAACATTATTTGCATATAATTGGAGTCAATGTAAAATTTTATTTTAAATTTATAACTTTAACACTAAAAATTAAAATTTGTCAGGATAATGTATAGTATCAAGTTTTTAGTGCAAAGGTGTTCTCAAACATGGAAAACGATAGTTCAATTTATTTTTTAATGTCAAACACCGGTTTTACAATATATTCCATCTAAATATTATAAGCATGTGGGAAAGTTTTGATGCATTTTAGTATAATTGTCTTCATTACATGATAATTCAAAAATCATATACTGGATGAAACGGTCAGAAGGAACCTCTTAAATGAAATTACACAATATAATCTGTATTTAAACGAAAACTAAAGTTACGGAGAAAGAGGAGTAGCAGTATTCATTCACATTAGCATGACACAGGTTACCTTGCCAACAATGCAGTTCAAAAAAGCTGAGACAAATAACTTATAATTTAAAAAGTTTATCGAAGCTTATCTGAAGGCGATATAAATATAAATCTATTAGAAAATAGTTTACTCAGTGAATAAATAAATATAAAAATGCATTATCGATGAATAGTTTACAATTTTTCTTCAATTGCGAATAACTATAAATTCCAAAACTTGTATTGATCATGTTTTCTAAAACTAATTAGGATCTGGAACAAAAATAAAACTCTTATAGACGGTAATAAATAGTGACGTAACTGATCACTACATGGCAGGCGTGTGGGTCCGGAGCGCAGGAGCGAGAGAGACAGAGACACTATCAGCAGTTGCAGACTGTGCCACGGCCAAGGTTACTGACTCAACCGTAATAGATTGTGACGTAACTGATCACTACATGGCAGGCGTGTGGGTCCGGAGCGCAGGAGCGAGAGAGACAAAGACACTATCAGCTGTTGCCCACTGTGCCACGGCCAAGGTCACTGACTCAACCGTAATAGATTGTGACGTAAACTGATCACTACATGGCAGGCGTGTGGGTCCGGAGCGCAGGAGCGAGAGAGACAGAGACACTATCAGCTGTTGCGGACTGTGCAACGGCCAAGGTCACTGACTCAAACCGTAATAGATTGTGACGTAACTGATCACTACATGGCAGGCGTGTGGGTCCGGAGAGCAGGAGCGAGAGAGACAGAGGTACTATCAGCTGTTGTGGACTGTGCCACGGCCAAGGTCACTGACTCAACCGTAATAGATTGTGACGTAAACTGATCACTACATGGCAGGCGTGTGGGTCCGGAGCGCAGGAGCGAGAGAGACAGAGACACTATCAGCTGTTGCCCACTGTGACAGACGGCCACTGTGAACACAAGGTCACTGATACTGTCTCGCACTCCTCGCAGCGAATAGACTACGGTCGACTTATAAAATTATTATGATAGCGTTAATTGGTCAGATTTCTTTGAACAAGGTGAGACCTCCAGTGCAGTTGACGTTTAAATTAATTAATTTTAAAAGTAAAATCTTAGTTTTATAAGTAAAATTTAACTCCCTTTATCGAAACTTAAACTTTGGATTGATGCCACACATGCCAACATATTATAACTAGAAACTTACTATTAAAAAATAATTAATAAGAACCCGGAAAATCAAGTGTTCAAGGACCAATTTAAGGAATACAGAAATAATCTAACATTTTAGTAAATATAATTACTGATAAATAAATCAGTTAGCTTTATTTATCAGTTAGTTGTGATAAACAAATTTATATTATGTTCATCTTAGTTTATATGAATGAAACAACCGCTTACTGAATAATATGGATATGAGACTTAAAACAGATCGTATAATGATTTGTAAAGGTTTTACGTGTCACTCTTTTTGTAAATTCATTGTATATATTCCATGGATCGTAATAAAAATTTGTATTGTCCTTATATAAATACACAAGTTTTATTCAAAATGTTCTAAATATATAAAAAATTAACATATTACAATATAACTATTTATTATTATTATTAATTATTATTACTCATATTGTTAAATTCCGTTGTTAATAAAATGTGTTATGATTTTGATTAAATTTTGCACTGTGTAAATCTGTTCAATTATATTTTCTTATTTAATTGTTGTTACTAATTTGAATGTGCGCATTGAATTAACGTGCTGGGACTGTTTTGTGTAAGTGAGCCCAACCAAACCTAATTAAAAAAGGACTGCTGTTATGCAGTGGAGAGTGAGACTGATTCCTGGAAGTGCGACGGTGGACCGCAGACTAGATTCATTCAGGTCCGAGTTTGCTGCACGGCGCGACTGATAGCATTCACTAGCAGGCTGCCAGCGCTGCTCACTAATTTGACCCTCCGATATGACTTGGCTACCTGACGAGACGAGGAGTTGGTGAAATTGCAGCATCTTAGTTTTGATTGCGCCCTGGACTGTTCGCCTGGACTGCAACCCCATAATCTTGCGAGCGTCGTGACACAATTGCAGGTTTGACATCTGGGTTTGCGGGGGCGCCTTGCGAAACCTGAATCAGACATTTTCGAAATGCCAAATAATATAAATTGTTGATTAACTATATATTTTAATTATATATGCATGCCAGGCTTTTTACACATTCTTAAAAACATTTTTTACATATTTATCTATTTTATTTACATACCATTGGAAGACTTAAACATGGTTTTTTTTTTACTCGTGCCATGGTCAAACAATGAAATAACTAAAGCAACGACAATTTATTTATTAGCACAAGTGTCCAATTACTGGATGAGATTCTGCTGAGAGTGGTTGTTTGTGAGGTTGTGTGCAGAACTTAGGAACATTGGAGCAAACACCATCCAGACGTGGAGCTAAGTTGCATTGAGGCGGAGTTTTAAAAAAGGCGTCTTGTAGATGAGCCCGTCGAGAGTCGGAATGAAACAGCTGTAGTGCGCGAGCGAGACCTACCAGGTTCTGATGGACCGGGGGCCTCAGGTTTCCGAACGGTCCCATTACCTCTGGAGAAGATGCTTTCATGAGGAAAAATGTTTGAGACGAAACTGAAACCTGTAGAACGACTCATTTAATGTTCAGAGAATTATTTTAAATGAAATAAAAAAAGAAAACTCTTTGTTGTAAATAAATAATTTATTGACTTCTTAGTCCTTAAGTAAATTAAGGTTCTAAGGTTTAAAACATGTGACAAATGGAGCAAATTGTTTACTTAGAAATAGATGTGTAGAGAGAAATAAAGGGTAGCTGTAATTGAGTGAAAATTTAGTAAGGGATTTTAAAAACTTTGTAACAAACTCGAAAAAATCTAATCTTTAAACATCAACTGATTGAGAATTCCTATAAAGCTCAGTTAAAGGAAGCTGAATAACCCAAAGGCTTGGTCTAGTAATAGGTGGCTAGATGACAAAGTGTTAGACTCATATTTTGATGCTTTTAAAATTGACGATGAACTTTCGTTTGGAAAAACTTTGTATTTAGGCCCAACTATAACCCAACTGTTGAAGCTTGGATCTGACGATGTTGTAGGGGTATTGTTGAAGGATTTGTCTTTTACATCAGCATATTTTCGCTTTTTTGTTGTTGTGTGGGTGACAACGAGGCGGTCCTTGCTGATGATGCTGGTTCGCACTGGTGCCTGCTTTTTATAGACATTAAGGCAAATGTCAGTTATCATTTAGACTCTCTATCTCCTTACAACTATGAAAATGCAAGGAAAGTTTCTGAAAATCTTAGTTTTAGGGAGGGTAGTTTTGTAGAAATAGGTTGTCCGAGACAAAAGAACGCCTTTGAATGTGGTTTAAACGTACTAGTTAACACTAGGATTATAAACCAAGGTTTTTGTAAGGGAGCAGCTTCGGAAGACACTGCTTTTCCCTGAATGGTTTTTTCATGTTTCAATCGTAAGAAACATAAACATGGAGATGATAATGATAGTATACTAGAAGTACAAGAGAAACATGTAAGCCTGAAAGGCGCGGTTTTCTTTGTTTCCTGATGAAAATCTAAACAATGACTTCAGTATTGTTAACAATAGGGAATGGAAAACTGTTTAAAACGAAGCAAAGGCGGAAAAAAGTCGCCATGAATCACTCTAGAATACATTGCAGAAATAGATATGATATACTAAGCACAGTTGAAACCGATGAAATAATTATTAAGAATGTATCTGGTACATGGAAACAAAAACCTGTTCACTGTTACTAAAAAAATATCACCATCAAAACATGTTAATTGTAGGCTTGCTGTAAATAAATCAATCTAATTGTGTAAAAATAAAGTGTAAAAATAATAACAGAATCGTATCTAGTAGTGCCATATCGGAATCAGAGATGTCAAATGAATAAGGATACCCTCACTGAAGCTACTGTTGGGTTGACTTTCAGGTGTGCGGGCTCTGGTGTTTGCTGGAGGGTTGGAGTCGGGAGGTTTTGGCCCTCTGGGGGGCGTATTGCTGATTGGAGAGTCTATGTTGAAGTACTCGGGTCGGGATGCGCCTCTTGCGGGTGCTGCTGAAGTGGATGTGAATCCAGGCGCGAGAATCCATAAACATTAAAGAAAGATTTATCCGTACATATGTAAATAATCAGCCAAAAGTGGGTTTTATTCATGTGGGAAACTAACGACCTGTGCAAAAATTACAAATTAGTGGTGAAGGTTATAATGGCGGGTGGGGCAAGCGAGCGGTACTTCACACCATGGCCGATCTGTTGAATGTGGCGAGGCACAGTTTTCCTTAATTCATTGATAATGTTAAGTGGGGTCCTTCTTTGTAATGATATCAGTGCACTGGCGATAGCTAAATTTAATGAGCAGCTGGCATTGATGTGCAACAATTTTGGTGTGTTGTTTGTGAATGCTAATCTTTGGTTGTTGAGGCGTCACCTTGCTCGTGATGGCAGACACCTGAACAGGATTGGCAATGGTCACTTTGATGTGTTTATATTGAATAGGGTGCGTGAAGTCCTTGACGTCTGTGGGATGCCTGGAGGCGATAGATTCCACGAGGGTGTTGTTGTTGCTGAGTCTCCGGTGGAGCCCTACTCTCTCGCCTTCAAGGTCAGAGGGATCGGCTAAGCGGCCGGAAAACTAGGGCGATGGCGGTCGACGCTCACACGGTTAGCACACGTCAATATCCGTTCTAATAAACACGGGCTTTGAAGAGCTGTGTTCAGTTGTCGAGGATTTTGCTTTTTGATTTTCTGGGTGTCACTGAGACATGGCTTACACCTGCAGTTTCTTCTGATTGCTTCAGGATTCCAGGTATGGCTTGTTGCGTAGTGATAGACTGCTGGAGATTGGTGACCGTGGTAGTGGTGTTGCTCCTCTATGCAAAAAATGAGTTGAGTTTAAAGCAAATATTTCTTGACAATGTCGATGATAGAGTTGAGTATGTTTGTGGATCGGTTTTGTTGAGAAGTTTCAAGCTTTGTGTATGTGTTGTATATAAACCACCAACTGCTCCTTGTTCATTGTTTGAGGTCGATCTTCCACTCAGAGTTTGTAGATGAAATGACAAGCTTTGACGGTGTGGTTCTATTAGGAGATCTGAATATTAATCTTCTTGAGTCTGATAAATCTTATAGTAAATTTTTATTGAATATTCTCAGTTCTCTGAACCTTCGGCAGCTCGTAGAAAGTCCTACACGGATAACAACAACTTCTTCAGCCTTAATAGATTCACATAATTTTAAATAATGAGATGGATGTCCTCAAATATTGGCATTGTTGATACCTCGTCTATAGTAGATCATAGGGGAAAACCTATGACCGATCACAAACTAACTTATTGCGATATCCACACAAAACGAAGCCAAAACAAAAAAAGATATATTTCTTATAGAAACTTTAAAAAATGTGATAACCTCAAGGTTTCTGAAATTGGCGGCTGAAGCCGATTGGGACAGCATTCTCTTGAAGGATGATATTTAATGATATTGTCGGCTGCCTGTCCGAAAACGTTATAAGAATATATGATATTTGTGCACCAATGGTCAAAAAGAAAAGTAATAAAAAAGAGAGCTCCTTGGAGATTGTTGATGCAATTAGGGAACTGAATAGGCAAAAAAATAAATATAAAGCTACGTGTATCATAGATAATAGCGTGAAAGCAAGAAGACAATACTGCGAGGCAAGAAATAAACTGCAATGCATCTATAAGGAAGGCCAAAAAGAAATATTACAATGATAATCTGAACTTAAAAAAAACTCGAAAGCTTTTTGGGCTACTCTTAGCGATCACTCGGGTGCATGGGAAATCCAAACAGGCAGGTGAGATTTTTTATGGTTTGTTCACCTGATAATTTGAATGGACTAATTTTTCCTCGAAATTGGGTTGTGAAAAAAGAATCAAGTGTAGGGAACAGCTGGACGAGACGTAGTTTTAATGAGAAACAGTCAGTGTGATAGAATTAAAAACATTTTTTTCATTTAAGACCATTACCGAACAAAAGAACATGAAAAGAGTGAATGAAAACAGCAATCCTCCTCTACGGCCTGTGGGAGCGGAGACGAGTATAAATATTGTAATGGTGAAAGAGTCCTCAGTCCTTTCTGTGGTTTGGTGTTTATTCGCTATCTCACTCTAGTCATAAATAGATGACCTGGTGACTGGCTGCTTTCCTGATTCTTAGGAAGCGAAGTATTGTCTTTTGCACTGTCTGCCAAAAGTCTAACAATCCTTCATTAGCCTCCTCACTTTTCAGACCTAATCTCGATGTCTTCCAGTGGTTCTCCAAAATGACAGATAGAAAAGATTAGTAGTTGAACAAGGTGATTCACTCCTTTATATTAGAAGAAGAAACATTTCTTGCGCTGAACATCAATCTTAGTTTCAGAAAGATTTCAGCACATTCCTCTGCTCTTCTTGTGGATATTCTTGATGACATGTAATCTGCAGTTGAATAGGAATCTTCTGCGCAGTAATCCTTGACGGTCTTTAGATTACATTCACAGGCGTTTGACTACTGTACAATCAACGAATGCTCTATCGACAGCAAAACTAAAATAACGCAATTTTTATGGGGTTTGATAATGCCATCTGTTAAGATTCCTTTGCATCCTTATTTTAAGTAGAAGATCTCGAAATCACCAAAATGGGTAATGATTCCTCTAACATATGACTGCCACAAGATCTGGTGGAGTTTCCACAGGGCAGCTGCCCTCATCGGGTTCCTATTTTGGTTTTCCATTCTATACGTCTGATCTTGGCCGAGACACGAGATAAGGTTTTTATGTTCCCGTGCACTCATCATGAATGAACGGATTGCCAGCCTATTGCTTCCGCATTACCCATCCTCAAGAAGCAAAAAAACTGCAACTAAACTAAAATTAACAATGATTTGTCTATCATTGTCATATCATCATGGGTTTATGGAGTTGAAATCATAGATAAGATGTATCGAATTTACATAATATCTGAGATTTAATAATAGCACCGTTCGCCAATCTTCTTATCCCGGTGACGTTCATGGTTGAAACAACTCGCTCACCTGTCTTCCTCAGCTGACCAAACTGTTAAGAATTCTGGTTGTGTTAAAATAGACTCACCAACTAGAGTTCTTAACTAAGTTCATGTCAAATATTTATA